>NW_028293226.1:0-187298 GCF_964106645.2 Podarcis pityusensis
TTTCTTTCTGGTGTCTGCCTGTTCCTGGAAACCGGGTTTGTCGTTCTGCAAATACAATTCTTTCTTTCGGGCTTGTGATTTTACAGATATGAAACATGCATTTTGCTGCTGAGCTCCAGGTCTCCTAAACTGCGTAAGACTCCCCAGCATCAAGGTCAGTGAGTCAGATGCCTTCAAGAAGTTAACAAGGAAGACACCTGATCATTCAAGAGACAGGGTGCTGGAGTGGTTAGAGTGATTATCTGGCTAGGGTCTGGGAGACCAGCGTTCAAATCCTCCCTCAGCCAGGAAGCTCACTGGCTAACCTTGGGCCCACTCCCTGCCTCTCAGCCTAGCCTACCTCACAGGGTCGTTGCGGGGATTAAATGAGGAGGGGGGAGAAGCAAGTTTGACACCTTGAGCTCCTCTGAGAAAAAGGTGGGACCGTAACAGAACAAATACCCGTACTTTTCGCTCTATAAGACGCACCAGACCACAAGACGCACCTAGTTTTTGGAGGAGGAAAACAAGAAGAAAAAAAATTCTGAATCTCAGAAGCCAGAACAGCAAGAGGGATCGCCGCGCAGTGAAAGCAGCAATCCCTCTTGCTGTTCTTGCTTCTGTGATAGCTGCACAGCCTGCATTCGCTCCATAAGACGCACACACATTTCCCCTTACTTTTTAGGAGGGGAAAAGTGAGTCTTATAGAGCAAAAAAATACAGTAAATAAATCTGTCCATTTCAGCTCATCGTCTTCCCAGTCTTAAAATTCGTCACCACACATCTCTGCGGCAGAAAATCCATATGTGCAAATTTCTATAAGCAATTTTGACCAGCATATACACATTTGCACAAGCAGAGTCCCCCAATGTGACATATTTTAGCATGTTCCTTTTCGTTGGCCTCTGCACTTTTGCGCACGCTTGTTGACGGAGAACCGCCCTGCAAAATTGGGAGATGTGTGAGTTTCAAAGGTCGCTTCTGTTTCGTTTCGTGTATCCAGTCTCGAACTGTGAACCGGGTTGTTTTCTCACTAAAATGCAAAGAGGATCAACTTTCTTCCCCGACCCTTCCTACATGTCACGGTTGTTGTGAGGGTAAAATGCGGGAGATGGAGGGGAAGAAAGCATAGGCCACCTTGAGGTGGAATATGAATGTTATAACAGGTGATAAATAAATAAATCCCAGTTAGACACTCCGTAACATGGAAAAGCCTTGTCTCCCTGGCACAAGCCTGGAATCCTTTATGAATTTTATCATTTATTTGTTGCATTTATATCCTAGAATTTTAGGTTCGGCTGGGAGGCAGGGACGGATCCCAAGGTCACCCAGTGAACTGCATGGACAAGTGGGGATTTAAACCCTGGTCTCCCAGGTCCTAGCTCTGTAACCACTCTGCAACGTTGCCTGTCTTTTACAAGTCGCCAACGCTCACTGCCATCCTAAGATTCTGCAGCGATGAACTGCAACTGAGGAAGGACAGATCCGCCCAGCCATAGCTAAGAATGGAAGAAGGGCAAAAGACACAACCCAGTATTTTGTTCCCAGCAGCGACCGGTACATTGGCTAGAGCATTGGACCTGCGTTCAAATCCTCCACTCACTGGCCATGAAACTCACTGTGGTGACCTTGGGCCAGTCACTGCCTCTCAGCCCAACCTACCTCACAAGGTTGTTGTGGGGGAATGAATGTATGCGACCATGTGCAACCTAGAAGAAAAGGTAGAATAAAAGTTCTAATCACAACAATAATCTTAGATTCAGTCCTCCACATCTCTATAACACTTTGCCACTTATTTATTTTTTGAAGTTTTATTTAATTTTATTAAAATGTATATTAATGTGTTTTTTTTAAAAAATAGACTTGTAATTTCTAACATATTCTAACACATCTCAGGTCCCTTTCCTCCTCTTCTTTGGTATTTCACACCTGTTTTCTGGGAGGAGTCTGTTTTAATTGATTTTTGTGTTTTAATAAAAAATCTATTCGATTTTTTTTAAAAGTCCTTGTGAAAAATCCGTTGGTGTGAATTTTACCTAATAGATGCAAGTGGTTGTTGTTTTTGCAAAGCGGTTCTCCCTAAAAGAATGCATTCTCATGTGCACAGCAACCCAGTATTTTGTTCCCAACAGCGAGCGGACAGAGGCTGGCATCGCTTCCCTGTCAATCACCCCCAGTCTCCTCCGACACCCCCAGTCCTAGAATCCTAGGACTGAGTCTCCCAAAACCTGCCCCTCTGGGATTCTTAGAAAAACCTAGGCAACATCTTAAAAGGCAGAGACATCACCTTGCCAACAAAGGTCCGTATAGTTAAAGCTATGGTTTTCCCAGTAGTGATGTATGGAAGTGAGAGCTGGACCATAAAGAAGGCTCATCGCTGAAGAATTGATGCTTTTGAATTATGGTGCTGGAGGAGACTCTTGAGAGTCCCATGGACTGCAAGAAGATCAAACCTATCCATTCTGAAGGAAATCAGCCCTGAGTGCTCACTGGAAGGACAGATCGTGAAGCTGAGGCTCCAATACTTTGGCCACCTCATGAGAAGAGAAGACTCCCTGGAGAAGACCCTGATGTTGGGAAAGATGGAGGGCAGAAGGAGAAGGGGATGACAGAGGACGAGATGGTTGGACAGTGTTCTCGAAGCTACCAGCATGAGTCTGACCAAACTGCGGGAGGCAGTGGAAGACAGGAGTGCCTGGCGTGCTCTGGTCCATGGCGTCACGAAGAGTCGGACACGACTAAACGACTAAACAACATAGGACTGAGTCTCCCCAAACTTGCCCCTCTGAGTTCCTTACCTCCATGCTGGCTAGCTCCTTGGCGGGGCTGAGGCTGTCGATGGGGTGGGCCATGGGGTGCTGGAAACAGAGGAGGAACAGCAAGGCAAAGATGACTGCGGTCGAGCCCTGGGTGTCCATGCCTGGAGAAGGTGCGTTTGGCTTTCTTGCCCTGGAGACGATGTCCTTTTCGAGAAATATCAGGCTTCACTTCGTCCCTGCTCTGTTGTGTCCTATGCTGCCTTTTTCTCCCCAGCCGGCCTTATATACGCTTTGAGCCGAGCTCTGCTTCCTTGGGTTATCGGTGGGACTATCTGGGGCGCATTCCAGCCCCCTCGCCGGAATGCAGCTCCTTTCAGAGAAGATTCCCTTTATTAGGTGTCACTGGGCAGCTGATCTCCTAGCATGCAGGAGTCACAAGCCGGTGATTTCATGCCGCCTGCCCTCTCGGCTGATACTGGCCTCGGAGATTACAAACCCCATCCCTCGTTGGAATTTCTTTTACCTCCCCTCCCTCAACTTTCAAACATTTCCCAGATCTGAGCAGAGAGGACCCTCAAAATATCCCCAGAAATGCACCTTGGGGAAATCGCCTTGTATAGCAAAAGCAAGAAGCTGGAGAGGACAGCGGGTTTTTTTGCAGGGTGAGAGGGAATCTGATGACACCCCAGCCCTGGACTTTCCCTCAAGGGCCATTCCTATATATGGAGTAATGAAGGTATCAGCTCAGTCCTGGCTTTGCTTCCTTTCCAAGTGGCTTTGTTCCATTCGGGGCTTAATATCGGCATCGAGAAGAGTCAGACATTTGCAAGAACTCCATCTTTGAGCGCGGCGGCACTTTGGAACTCCCCGCCACTTGACGTCAGGCAGTTGCCTTTGCTGCACTCTTGGCTGTACCTGCTAAACAAAAAACAAAAAAACCCATTTTCATTTAGACAAGCCTGCCCAGGTATTTAGGAAGTTTTTAATCTGTTCTTTAGTCTTTTTTGTCAACCACTTTGCGTTTAAAAAAACCAACAACAATCAAGCAGTGTATAAATTTTATGAAATCAATCAATCAATAAAATTAAGCTTACCTGCACATCATGACCTTTGGCCCAGATGGGGCAGCTAGCCTGCGGGTCAGATACCTAAACCGAACCTTAAAAGGTAAAGGTAAAGGGACCCCTGACCATTAGGTCCAGTCGCGGACGCCTCTGGGGTTGCGGCGCTCATCTGGCTTTATTGGCCGAGGGAGCCGGCATACAGCTTCCGGGTCATGTGGCCAGCATGACTAAGCTGCTTCTGGCGAACCAGAGCAGCGCATGGAAACGGCGTTTACCTTCCCGCCAGAGTGGTACCTATTTATCTACTTGCACTTTGACGTGCTTTTGAACTGCAAGGTTGCCAGGAGCAGAGAACGAGCAACGGGAGCTCACCCTGTCATGGGGATTCGAACTGCCGACCTTCTGATCAGCAAGTCCTAGGCTCTGTGGTTTAACCCACAGCCACCCGCATCCCTTAGTTCCTTCTTTTTCACTTTTACTGATGCATTGTAATGTAGCAAAAAAAAGCAGACCTCCCCAAAGTCTTTTCATTTCAGACTGCATTCACAGTCCTGAGTACAGACTCAGTCAAACAGTGAAGTTCTTTTTTATCATTGTTCTTATTCATTATATCCCACTGTTTTCTTCCCAAGAGCTCCAGTCGGCATGCACACTTCTCCCCCTCCCCATTTTATCCTCACAACAGCCCTGCAAGGTAGGTTAGCCTGGGAGGCGGTAGCTGGCCTGAATTTACCCCTGGGCAGGGATTTGAACCCCACTCTCCCAGGTCCTGGCCCAGCCCTCTAACCACTGCTCCACCCTGTCTTCCAAGCGAAAGAACAGAGAGATGAACTATCATTTTCCTATGGGGAGAAAATCCCAAGGGGAAGCAAGTCAGACCCATCCCAGAGCCACAAATGCAAGAAGGGTATAAGGCAGGACTTATGTGGCCCTCCAGGTATCATGGATCTGGCCCTCAGAACTCCTCCCAGCCACCCCCACACTAACTCTGCTCTCTATCACCCTTGAGAGTCCCCCTCCCATCTGCTTGGACTGTGCCCTTGAATTCTTATAAGGCCTCTTGTTGGCTTGGATGAATACAACTCTATATGCTTAAGTTAGGATGGATGGATTTTTATTTTTATTCTTAATGTGGGCTGGCAATGTTTCTTCCCTCTCCCAATTTTTCATTAATAATAATAATAATAATAATAATAATAATAATAATAAATTTTATTTATATCCCGCCCTCCCCAGCCGAAGCCGGGCTCAGGGTGGCTAACAACAATAAAACAGTACAAAAGTACAGCACAAACAACACTCTAAAATCATTCATTATAAAATTAATTAATTCAAGCCACTGGCAACCATTGGGCCAGAGCTCCGCGAAGATTGCCGAGGGAGGCAATATATATATATGTGTGTGTGTGTGTGTGTGTGTGTGTGTGTGTCTGTACATACATACACTTTTTTTATTCAAAATTAAAACAAAACATATTATCCAGAAACATATCATCCTTATTTCCCCCCCATTTTTCCTCCCTCCCCCACCCTCCCACACAAAACCCACCCCCCCACCCCCCAGCTTCCCTCAGTTCCAGTCTTTGATTTCTCTAAGAATGCTGTTTTCTGCATGTTACACAGTTGTATAGATCCTCAAACTATTTAGCTGATTATCATCAATAAAAGGTTTGTGAATCCTTATTGAAAGCCAGTCAAGGAGTCCAGTTCTCTTTGTTGTGTCTTCAAAAACTTTTTCTAAAATATATAGAGCTCAGCCCAACCCAGTCCTATTCAGAGTAGATCCACTGAAATGAATGGATCTAGGTTAAGCAAGGCCACCCACCCCCATACGTTTCAAGTGCTATGATGCGCTTTATACAGCGGCTGCCCACAGAGAACTCTGGGAACCGTAGTTTATTAAGGGTGTCGAGAGTTGTCAGGCAACCTCTCCCAGAGCTACTATTCCCAGAGTTCCCTGGCAGGGTAGATTGATCATTAAAAAACCACTCTGAGACTTGTGCCTCTGCAAAGGGGGTTTCCTAACTCTCAGGGCTCTTAGCAAACTACAGTTCCCAAGATTCTTTGGACAGAAGCCATGGCTGTTTAAAGTGATGTCCTGGTGCTTTCAAAATATGGTTGCTGCTGCCTGACCATCCAGAAAAGAGCCACATTTTAAAAGGGTATAGGATGTTTTAAACAATTCTAATTTTGGTTCCTGTTTCGTTTTTGTCGGGTTGGTGTTGGTTAAATGTTTAGCTGGGGTCGGCGTTTACTTTAATTTGGGTATAACTGTAAACTGATTGTTGTTATTGGTTGTTATTGATTTGTTGGTTTGTTTGTTGATTGTATAGGATATCTTGTTTTTTAATGTTTGATGTTTTGTTCTGTTTTATATGTTGTAAGCCGCCCAGAGGGGCTGGGGAAACCCAGCCAGATGGGTGGGGTATAAAATAAAAACGATCATTATTATTAGATGGTGTGAATGTGGCTGGGGTCAAATTCTGAGCAGGAGTAGCACTGAGTACATTTTTAAAAAAAAGTTCCCCTATGGCAGGAAAGTTTGTGAAAAGCACTGTTCCGATGCATCAATTTGTGCCCAGAGTGTCCTTTTCTTTGAAAGTGGTTTGACCTTGGTGGAATAGTTCACATTTTTGTGCGACAGCCTCCCTGCAAGCTCGCTTTGCTGGGAGCAAGAAAATAATACTGTAAGCTTCCTCCTAGAAAGAACTGATGTGATCCATGCCCTTGGCATCTCTCCAAGGTGCTGAATCAAACCTTCCTCCAGCTACTTCCTTAAGCTAGGTGGGGATGTTGAACCGCAGAACCCTTTCCCGGGTCAACAGAACCTGTCTCTCTTATCCCAGCATGGATTTACTTTTTCTTTCCTGCTCCCTTTGGGGGGAAAACAAACAGGAGAATTGTTCCTACTGTGGTTTTGAATCCTCAGATCTCTGCATGTCATGAACCTAGTCTAGTCTTGAGGCCAGAAATTAAGGGCTTTAAAAATTGGTTGGGGTGGCAGCGTTTAGGGGAGCAAGGAAATCAGGGACCGGTGGGAGATCAGGTTAGGACAAAGCAGGAAGGTTTTCAGATGGCCTTTTACTGAGTCAGCGCTCCGCCCAGCTCAGTGTTGTTGGCCCTGACTGGCAGTTTCAAGCAAGGCACTTGCTCTCCTCTCTATTTAAATCTCCCTTTGTGTAGAGATTTTCAAAAGGGATACATGACAAATCTGAAGAATCATGAATTGTGCAGGCTGTTTATGTTAGCCAGATTTAATATGTTTCCTTTGATGATAGTGAGAGGAAGATATTTAGCTCTCCCAGAATCAGAGCATCTCTGCAAATGTAGCAAACAGGAACCTGATATTTTGGAGCATATTTTCTTTTCTTGTGATTTTGGCATTATGCCAGAAGACAATTATTAGAGGCCTTACAACTCAATAGACTGATTTCTATGTTTCCAACGGTTCAGGACCTGCTCTCGGACAGGATCTAGGAGTCTTGGTTGACCACAAACTTGACATGAGCCAACAGTGTGACGTGGCAGCTAAAAAAGCCAATGCAATTCTGGGCTGCATCAATAGGAGTATAGCATCTAGATCAAGGGAAGTAATAGTGCCACTGTATTCTGCTCTGGTCAGACCTCACCTGGAGTACTGTGTCCAGTTCTGGGCACCACAGTTCAAGAAGGACACTGACAAACTGGAACATGTCCAGAGGAGGGCAACCAAAATGGTCAAAGGCCTGGAAACGATGCCTTATGAGGAACGGCTAAGGGAGCTGGGCATGTTTAGCCTGGAGAAGAGGAGGTTAAGGGGTGATATGATAGCCATGTTCAAATATATAAAAGGATGTCACATAGAGGAGGGAGAAAGGTTGTTTTCTGCTGCTCCAGAGAAGCGGACACGGAGCAATGGATCCAAACTACAAGAAAGAAGATTCCACCTAAACATTAGGAAGAACTTCCTGACAGTAAGAGCTGTTCGACAGTGGAATTTGCTGCCAAGGAGTGTGGTGGAGTCTCCTTCTTTGGAGGTCTTTAAGCAGAGGCTTGACAACCATATGTCAGGAGTGCTCTGATGGTGTTTCCTGCTTGGCAGGGGGTTGGACTCGATGGCCCTTGTGGTCTCTTCCAACTCTATGATTCTATGATTCTATGATTCTAGGAATGATCAAATTACTTTTAATAGTGGCTGAATTTTTGAGTGCTGTCCATGTAGAAAGACTGGGCCATTATAAAGAGATTTAGTGGTTCTTAATTGATTGATGATGTGGTAGTGTTGTCTTGTATTATTTATGCAAATTGATTTTCTCTGGAGTTAAAGATCTGATTGGGACAAACCTTGTTATGCTGAGCTCGTATTTTGCACAATTTGTATACAGTGTCTGTTTGATAATGTGTGGTTTGCTATGCCTAATAAAGGATATTTGATTAAAACAAAACAAAACAAGGCAAGGATTTTGTACGATTCACAGCCACTGCTGGTTCTGTGATGGCTTTTGGTGGCTGGTGGCTGCTAGCTGTGCCTGCCTGCTTGGGCTAGATAAGGCAAGGGAAAGCTGGAGACAGTAAAATGCAGGCAGAGGGAAAGCTTTGTGAGCGTTTAAAAACAGAAAGGTGAGAGAGGAGGTGGACTCTGGTGAACTTTGGTAGCTGCCAGTGTCCTCAAACTGTGTGTAAAATAGATCCGGGTATCTGGTCTGAGAAGGCAACAATTTAGATCAGGGTTCTCTGCGTGATGTGGTACTGCAATTCCCAACCAACCCTGGCAAACATGACCAATGAATGATGTGAGTTGTAGCTCTGCAATATCCGCAGGGCCAAAGGTTCCCCACGTCTCACTTAAAACATCTGGGAAATTTTTTACCGATTTCACCTCACCCTATTATCCCAGACACTGGGATTTTCTGTTGTTGTTCCTCTAATGGAACACCCTCCCCTCTTCCAGACACGAAGCGCTGTTGATCTGCGACATCTGATATCTTGCAAAGGCTTGTCTTTTTGCCCAGGCTTTCCCTGACCCCTAAGATTGGACCATGTTATCAATGAATTCTTATATATAAAGAATATATTGAATGCTTTTGATGACATCAATCTAATTATACCGTTATATAGTTTTTCCTGTAAAACAACGGGAAAGCGAAGATCTCCCTTTCTGTGGCGGCACTGATATCTCATAATCACCAACCCCAATAAGTGGACTTCCATTTAGACTTATAGGCTGCCTATATTAATGAATGCATATAAGTGCGTTAGGGCCGAGGGAATGCTTTTATTGTTTAATGTCAGCTGACGATGCTTTGCCAATTAAGAAAAAGTAAATTTCTGAAAAGGAGAAAGGATCAGACACCCACCCTCCTTTTTGTTCTGAACAGAGGAGAGGGGGAAAGAGCTTCTCTCTGTGAACAAATGTAGCAGTGACTGACAAAGGGGCCTTTTCCTCACTAGTAGAAAGGATCCCCCCCCCAATCATTTTGTGGTCATTTCATTTTCCACCTCATGGCAGCCATTTTGTGTTAGGCCACACCACTGCCTTGGCAGCCATTTTGTGACTGGCATCCCATCCGCGACATGTCCTCAAAATTCTCAATGTGCTCCTCAGCCCAAAAGAAGTGTGGTGACCCTTACGTTACCACAAGTTTTTCCTCATACTTTATTTATTTTTATTTTTTTGGTCGAGAAATGTTCTGCATGTGTATTTCAAAGCTTGTGGTCACGTGCATATGGGTTCAGGGTGTGCAAATTATGCAGGCTCATGAATGCAAATTGTGAAATTTCTCTGCTATCGCTACACCACAGTGAAAACACTCCATTTCTATAAAATGTTTATTCAGATTTTGCAGCACCAAAGCCCCCGTTCCAGTAGGCCGAAAGACGGTCTCAGTGGCACACCACTAAGCTTCAAATGTAGCGGGAGCCCATACAATATGAATATACAGGTTTTTATATTGTCTAGGAAGGGGTGTGATTATTGAGAGGGACTGTGCGCAGAGAGTTCTCAAACAGATTTAACAGTCTATATAAACTTTATGGCCTTTGTTTTCCAAACTTTTGGGGCAGCCGAGGTCGTCTTCTGATTTCAACTTCTGGGTTTCCTCCAAGAACCTAAAAAAAAAAGAGTTAAAGATCTTTTGAGTTAAGGGTTCCCCTTCTGCTTAAAAGGAGCAGCGTTACTCATGAGGACTAGCTGCTTTCCAAGCTCATTCCTCTCTATCGGGGTTCGTTCTGACAAAGGAGAGTGATATAAGGACAGCTCTGCTGGATCATACGAAATGCTCAGGGATGGGAGACCTTGTGGCCCTCCAGGATTCTTGATCTGGCCCTTGGGAGGTTACACAGGCCACACCCCTTCTTCACAGGCCACACCCCCTAACCAACCCTACCTTGCACCCTCCTTGAGTAGTTTTGCCTGCCTGGAAAGGCATCCTTAAACTTTGAAAATTGCCTATTGCTTGCCTGGACAGAGCATAGAGTAGATTTCGGTTTGACCCAGAAGGTTGCCTGCACTGTTTTCAGCTGCTGATTCTAATATTTCTCGCAAGCGAGTTTTGTGAAATAAATGAATCCCGCATGCCCACCCAACCCAGCAACGAGATTCCTTAGAAAGAGACCTACGGGCTCTGTAGACATTGCACCCAAGGCCTGTCTGGGTCCCGATCCGCTCAAGCCTGGTGCCGAAGCATCCGGAGAAATATCTCCTCCGCTTTGGGGAAGCCAGGAATTTCATCCAGTGATCCTCCATTTCTGCAGGGTGAAGGGAAGTCTGAAGTCTGAGCTGGCTGGAAGAGAGGCTTTCTGCGTCAACAAGGTCCATCATGTCAGAGCCGTCCTCTGCCTCGTCAGACCTCGAGATGGGAGCCTCCAATTCCCCTTCCGGAAATTTTTCCTTCAGGCGCTCGAGGAGGTCCTAAAATCAGAGGGGATGGAAAGAGAATATCAAGAAACAAACTCAGTTCAGAATGTGAGGACCTAGAAAGCTTCCTCCTACTGAGTCAGACAATTGAGTCCAGCTTGCTGTGTATTAAAAGGGAAGCGGGTGGCGCTGTGGGTTAAACCACAGAGCCTAGGACTTGCCGATCAGAAGGTCGTGGTTTCGAATCCCTGCGACGGGGTGAGCTCCCGTTGCTCGGTCCCTGCTCCTGCCAGCCTAGCAGTTCGAAAGCACGTCAAAATGCAAGTAGATAAATAGGTACCACTCCGGCAGGAAGGTAAACGGCGTTTCCGTGTGCTGCTCTGGTTCGCCAGAAGCGGCTTAGTCATGCTGGCCACATGACCTGGAAGCTGTACGCCGGCTCCCTCGGCCAATAAAGCGAGATGAGCGCCGCAACCCCAGAGTTGGCCACGACTGGACCGAATGGTCAGGGGTCCCTTTTCCTTTACCTTATAGCTGTGTATTACCAGCACTGGCTGGAAGCAGCACGGTTTCAGGCAGGGGACACCCCCAGTCCTCCCTGGAGATCCCACTGGGGTTTGAACCTGGGACCTTCTGCATGCCAAGCAGTTGCTCTGACACTGAGCTAAATGGTCCTTCCTGCGATCACCATAGCAATCAATATTATATCAAAGCAGTTGCTGCTTTCTTTCTTACACACACACACACACACACACACACACACACACACACACAGAAAATTTACAATCTGGTCCAGTTTTAGCACATGGGTTTGACTTTTCTTTGAATTGCCACCTTTTAAAATTTGACTGTGAGGTCTTTTTGTAAAGAAGATCTTAATTATTTTTAATGGATTTTCAGGGCACGGTGTTAAATATTAGTGTGATCAATGCCATCTTTTTACACCTGCATTTTCCCCTCTCCAAAACCTCAACTGAACAGTGTCTTCTGTTGTGTAAATTGGTGGGAAGAGAGAGATTTTGAACCAGAACAATCTAGATTTTGAATTTGCGGAAGAAATCTTGGCTTGAGAGTCCTCACTCCACCCCAGCCTTCAAACAGAAGTTTCCTCTTGACTCCTTTAGGATATACAGTGGTAGCTTGATTCTCAAACACCTTGGTTCTCAAACCCCGAAAACCCAGAAGTAAGTGTTCGGGTTTTCGAACATTTTTCAGAAGCCGAATGTCCAGTGCGACTGTCAGCTATTGTTTCCTGCACTAATCAGAAGCTGTGCCTTGGTTTTTGAACATTTCGGAAGTCAAACGGACTTCCAGAGCGGATTAAGTTTGGCATTTTTATTTTTGCCATTTATTTTGCATTTTTGTTTTTGAGGCTTTTTCAGTTAATTTGTTTCTGTGACTGTGTGGAACCCAGTTCAGCTACTGGATTGATTGTGTGACTGCAAAAATGGATAAAATCCCCCCATCCAAACAATGACCGTCATCAGTGCAGGTAAGAAAAATATATATATATTTTTAAATAATCTACAATACTATCTTATTTATTTTATAGTACAGTACATTGATTATTGCTTTCATTTTATGAATCAATGGTCTCGTTAGATAGTAAAATTCATGTTAAATTGCTGTTTTAGGGGTTGTTTTGAAAAGTCTGGAATGGATTAATCCATTTTGCATTACTTTCTATGGGAAAGCGTGCCTTGGTTTCAGAATGCTTTGGTTTTGGAAGGGACTTCTGGAATGGATTAAGTTTGAAAACCAAGGTACCACTGTTAAATTAAAAAATAAAAATTGGGGATGCCAGTTCCCTTCTCTCTTCTCTCCAAAATTTGCCACCCCCACTATATGTAATGCTTTTGATTCCTGCAATGCACGTTGGTCGAGCTGCGAAGACCTTTTTCTGCTCACAAGCAGCTAACAAGTTCAAATTATCATTCTCTGCTAGTCCATCCAATGCTAGTCCTACTCAGAACAGACCCATTGAAGGCAATGGAGAAGACTGACATAGGTCCATTAATTCCAGTGGGTTTCCTCTGAGTAGGAATCTTAGAATTGTGCTGTTGCAAGGGACCATAGGGATGCGGGTGGCGCTGTGGGTTAAACCACAGAACCTATGACTTTCCAATCAGAAGGTTGGCGGTTCGAATCCCCGCGACAGGGTGAGCTCCCATAGCTCAGTCCCTGCTCCTGCCAACCTAGCAGTTCGAAAGCACACCATTGCAAGTAGATAAATAGGTACCGCTCCGGCGGGAAGGTAAACGGTGTTTCAGTGTGCTGCTCTGGTTCGCCAGAAGCGGCTTAGTCCTGCTGGCCACATGACCCGGAAGCTGTACGCCGGCTCCCTCGGCCAATAAAGCGAGATGAGAGCCACAACGCCAGAGTTGGCCACGACTGGACCTAATGGTCAGGGGTCCCTTTACCCTTTAACTTTACTAAGGGACCATAAGGGTCATTTAGCTCAGCCCCTTACAATGCAGGAATCGCAGCTAGAGGGACTGAGTTAGATAGAATCCATTAATCATCATTCTTTGCTAGTACTCCCCCCCCCATGTAAAACATTTCATTTATTTATTTATTACATTTACAAGCCACCATTATTCTCCAATGATCTCAAGGTGGTGTACGTGGTTCTCCTCCCTACCCCCATTTTACCCTCACAACAACCCTGTGAAGTAGGTCAGACTAAAAGATGATGACTGGCCCAAGGTCACCCAGCAAGCTTCATGGAGCAGTGGGAATTTGAACTCTGCTCTTACATTATTTTCACCAAGAGGAGCATTTTGGAGCTCGTTTGAGAAGCTTGTTGCAAAATTCGGAAAAGTACCAAAAAAACTTGTGGGAGGGGCTGGAGGGTTAATGGTTTGTCTTGTTTTCATTATGCTTTCTGCATTTTTAACCTTGCATTTGAATGCTGCTCTGAGATCTGCAAATATAACCAAATAATGATTAAATTTTGAAGGATAGTTGCATTTCAATTTGCCTTTGGGTGAGTTCTAAGTTGGATCAGTTGGATAAATTTATGCGTGAATTAGGTACCTTCGAATCAAACTGAACCAACATGAGTTTGACCAAACTGTGGGAGGCAGTGGAAGACAGGAGTGCCTGGTGTGCTCTGGTCCATGGGGTCACGAAGAGTCGGACACGACTAAACAACTAAACAACAACAACCAAACTGCACCAAGTTAGAAACAATAGAGGAATGTAAATGGGTAAAATTGATGGTAATTGCAGCCAGACAGGTTATAGCGAGTAATTGGAAAAATGCAAAAGAGCTAGGGGTGAACCAATGGAGGGAAAAATTGAAAAATATTATAATCTTAGAATATCTAACTGTGAAGATACATAAAATGAAAGGGTTTGAGGTCAGTGAGAAGGAGGAGGATTGGTTTAAGAAGATATTGAATTATTTAAGTAGGTTTGAACAATTTGGGGCAATTAAAATGTTAAAAGTTAAACAAACCTTGTGGAGGGAGGAGTGTTAGGGTATATAGAATTGTACATATGATTGATTTGAATATGTTATTATTGATTATGTATACCCAATGTATCAGCCGCCTGGGGGTTTTCACTGTTTGTTTTCACTTGGTTTTGGTTGTTGGTAAAAAAAATTAAAAAAAAATTATTATTTTTTTAAAAACAACAACAATCGAACTGACTTCCCAACACACACACACACACACACACACACACCCACACACACCACCCCTGACCTGCCTCCTCCTTCCTCACCTGAAAGGACCGCAGTTCTTCGCTGGAAGGACTCCAGGCCACAGGATGACTCGAACCCAGGCCTGCTTGGGCGAACACCAAGAGCACAGAGGACCAGCGACACCAGGTCACAGCATCCATCATCCCTGCTTCTCTTCGGGCCTCTGAGGTCTGGTAGCTTTGGCTGGGGATGCGAAACACTTCTTTGCAGACCTAGGGAGCCTTTCTTTATAAGCTCCTTCGGAGGATGGCTCCTTGCTGCTTCCAGCCGGCCTGGACCCCAGCGAGCTGAGCCACTTGGCTCTGATAAGGGAACTGGTTCCAGCCAGCGGTGCTGAGTCTTTCGGAAATGACACATTCTGCCCCCACCCTGCTTTTAACAGAGCAATTATAGACGCTTTCTTGAGCCGCCAAACTGTTCACGGCCGCGAACCTGCAGAAATGTCTTTTCTTCTTTATTAGAGGCAAATGCAGGGCTACGACTTACGCTACGGGTGAGTCCCCAAATTAGGCAATTCCGCGATGATAGGGAAACTGGGGTTAATAGCTGGCTGTACTGACCAGAGCAGGCCAGGCACTCCTGACTTCCACTGCCTCCCGCAGTTTGGTCAAACTCATGCTGGTAGCTTTGAGAACACTGTCCAACCATCTCGTCCTCTGCCGTCCCCTTCTCCTTGTGCCCTCCATCTTTCCCAACATCAGGGTCTTTTCCAGGGAGGCTTCTGTTCTCATGAGGTGGCCAAAGTATTGAAGCCTCAGCTTCAGGATCTGTCCTTCCAGTGAGCACTCAGGGCTGATTTCCTGAAGAATGGAGAGGTTTGATCTTCTTGCAGTCCATGGGACTCTCAAGAGTCTCCTCCAGCACCATAATTCAAAAGCATCAATTCTTCGGCGATCAGCCTTCTTTATGGTCCAGCTCTTACTTCCATACATCACTACTGGGAAAACCATAGCTTTTAATATACGGACCTTTGCTGGCAAGGTGATGTCTCTGCCTTTTAAGATGCTAGGTCCCCTTCATGGATCACTGCCTTGCCATGGCGAAAGGGCTTGAATAACTCAGAGAAGCTATGAACTATGCCGTGCAGGGCCACCCAAGATGAACAGGTCATAGTGGAGAGTTTGACCAAACGTGATCCACCTGGAGCAGGAACTGGCAAGCCATTCCAGTATCCCTGCCAAGAAAACTCCATGGACCAAGACAACAAGGTGCATAAATTACCATATAGCATATATTCAACACAAAAAAAGCGACAATTTGTTGTTGACAAAGGACAGCTGGACATATCAAAGGCCCCATTGCCTTCAGTAGCTTAGGGCCTCACCAAACCTAAATCTGGCCCTGGCTGCCAACCAGTGTTGGTAGTGCTGAACTAGATGGACCCGATGCACATCACCTCAAGTCGTAGACATGAGATAAATACATAAATAGAGTGGTTTAGCTATTTTAGAATGCTTTGATTAAGGCTTGGGTATCTGCTGGGATCAGAACCCTCTCTTGCAACGTTATTTCTGTGCGCTTTTAATTTTGCATATTTTGCAAAAGCCTGGCCATGCTGTGAAAACGCCTTTTGCGAATCTGCTTGGTGCCGGTTGGGAAAAAAGGCTTTACAGCTCAGCTCATAGACCCGCGCACCTCTGCTTTCCTCCACCTGCTCCTATCTGGGGGGAAACAGCCCCCCACCCCTCTTGGTGACGGAAGACCCTTCATCTCCCACCCCGGGCTCACTTCAAAGGGCGGCTGTTACCATTTATATGCTAATTGGAACAAACACGTTTGCCCGGGACGGGAATGGGCAGGCGCATTTAATTAGCTGTGGCCTTTTATGCGAGAGAAGATACATTACCTCGTGTGTGCACGAAAGGATGGCTTTGTGATGTAAGCTGTGCCCCCCCTTAGAATTCCCCTCTATAATTTTTATTAAATTTTACTGTTTTACATTTTAGAATATGACCGGTATATCATTTTCCAACTCTACAATTCTATGATCTAGTATCTATGATGTGGGCAAGGTCAAGGAACCTGCAGCTCTCCTCCACAAGATGTTGGGATCCTCTCCCAGCCGATGGTCAGGGATGATGGGACTTGGAGTGCAGCGAGATCCGAAGGACCACAAGTTCTCCACCCCCTTAGAAGAATATAAACAACCATTTCTAAAAACCTGATGGCATGTTGCTAGTCCTCAGCCTCTACTTGCCACCTCTAAAATGGGCATAATTTAGGGTTGCCATATTTCAAAAAGTAAAAAGCAGGACACCCCAAAAGTTGTTGAGCTTTACAAAAACGCCAAAAAACCCCCAAACCCTGCGATTTTTCTATTGACTTGCCTAAGATCCAGGACAAAGCGGCACATTTCAGAAACCAACCCCCCCTGTCATTTCTGCCTTTGAAATCCCAGTAACGTCTGGGGAAATCCAGACATATGGCCGCCCTAACATAATTGTATCTGTCTGTTCATTCTTTCTACCCCTTCTTTTGTATCTTTCCCTTTCTATCGCTGAGGATTCTAGAACCCCTAGCAAACTGCTAGACCTCAGCCTCTACTTGCCACCTGTAAAATGGGCATAATTTTCTCTGTCTGTTCATTCTTTCTCCTGATTTGCATCCTGCCCTTTCTGTTGCAAAGAGTCCAAGGCCGGCTTGAGAGAACTTTGGGGTTCTTGTGAGCTTGGAGACAAATCCTGGCTGCCCGTGAAAAAATATTTCATTTTACGCTTGTGCTGACACAGAGACCCAATGCTCCAGGACTCGCCCCTGGCCATATTCCCCTTCCTCATCATTTCTTTGGCAGCAGGAACACTCTGCTCTTTTCCCCTGCCTGCCCAAATCATTAAGCATTCTGCATTAATGCGAGTGTCAAAATCCTCTTGTGCGTCTCTGTGTTGTTGAAAGCCCATACCGGCAGTTTTCATTTTAGCTGAGCTGAGGGCATCTACATGACAGTTCCTTCGCTGTGCAAACACCCCTGCGTGGTTGATTTGGGCACCAGGAGACAACATCCACACCTACGCAGGAGATCTGCCCCTGTCATATTTCCTTTTGCAAAACCAAAGGCCCCCTTGCAAACATTGACATTCTCCTGCCTTCTCATAACGCTGGACCCTGGGTGGTTAAGGTCAAGTTTAATTGCCCAGCGATTGGATTCACCAGTTTACCTGCTTGTGGGGCTTCCCATTGAAGTATCCGGTGAGAGGAGGATGCTGGCCTGATCCAGATTTAGGGCTCTCCTTCTGGGTTGTATCCAGCCAAGTTTGTTTGTATGATTGGTTGATATCCCACCTTTTTCTCCAAAGAGCTCAGACTGGTATACGTGGTCCCCCGCCCCCATTCAGTCCTCAAAACAACCCTGGGAGGTAGGTTAAGCTGAAAGGCAATGTCTGGCCCAAGGTGTCCCTGTAAGCTTCATGCCTGAGTGGGGATTTGAACTCTGGTCTTGCAGGCCCTGGTCGGACAATCTTAACCACTCCAACACCCTGGCTTTCTCAAGACGAGGAGGACTAGCACCAGTGGCGTAGCGTGGGTTGTCAGCACCCGGGGCAAGGCAAGTAATTTGCGCCCCCTAACCCGTGGATTTTAGTAGGGGCAGAGAGCTGCGAGTGTGAGCGCCCCCCCCCCCCAGATGTTGCGCCCGGTGCGGCCAGCCCCCCTGCACCCCCCACGCTACGCCACTGATTAGCACAGGATCCAACCCTCCCCCTAATTTCCCCCCAAACAGAGGCACTCTGCAGTCTATTTTCAGGGTCTTTTCCAAGTCTGAGAGCCATATTCTAAACGAGAGTTGGAAGAAATAAATTGCGTTCTTTTTTACACACACACACACAGCATATTGGAAATGAATCGGACCAATTATGAAAACCAGTTTATTTCGACAACTGTCCGCATGCAGAATTTTGCACATGAACAAGACACGGAACGAAGGTTAGATAGGATTTATTGTAGATACACACCTTTGCCACGAATGAGAGAGCACTGACTGGAGGTGTGGGTGTGAAGACCGCGATCTGATTTCTCTGGTTCCATCAGCGCCAGAAGGCTCTGGATGGGTGAACTAATGTTTAATGGGAGAAAGCTGAGCCTCAGATGTTCTGTGAGTTTTTTCCGGGTTGACTCACTCACACCTGCCCGCCACTGAGAAGAACTGCCTATGCTGGGCCGGCCCAAAGTACCAACTAGTCAGGCCTCCTGTTTTCCACCTGTGGGACCGCTAAACTCCTTTTTTTAGGGAAGGCCACACTCAAGGAAAGAGGGTGGTCATCCCACTTAGGTGGCTTTCAAAGAGGATTAGGCAAATTGGAAGATGGAGCAAGCTTGTTTTCTGCTGCTCTGGAGGGTAGGACTCGAACCCATGTCTTCGAGTTACAAGAAAGGAGATTCTGACCAAACATTAGGAATAACTTTCTGGCAGTAAGAGCTGTTTTGACGGCGGAGCGGACGCCCTCAGGAGGTGATGGACTCTCCTTCTTTGGAGGCTTTTAAGCAGAGCCTGAATGGCCATCTGTCAGGGATTCTTGGGCTGTGATTCCTGCATTGCAGGGGGTTGGACTAGATGTCCTTCAGGTCCCCCTCCAACTCTAAGATTCTATGAAATTCATGGAAGAGAAGGGTAAAGGTAAAGGGACCTCTGACCATAGCTGTCAACTTTTCCCTTTTCTTGCAAGAACTCCTATTCGGAATAAGGGAATTTCCCTTAAAAAAAGGGAAACGTTCACAGCTGTGCCCCTGACTGTTAGGTCCAGTCACGGATGACTCTGGGGTTGTGGCGCTCATCTCACTTTACTGGCCGAGGGAGCCGGCGTACAGCTTCCGGGTCATGTGGCCAGCAGGACTAAGCCACTTCTGGCAAACCAGAGCAGCGCACAGAAAGGCCGTTTACCTTCCCGCCGGAGTGGTACCTATTTATCTACTTGCACTTTGTGCTTTCGAACTGCTAGGTTGGCAGGAGCAGGGACTGAGCAACGGGAGCTCACCCCGTCGCAGGGATTCGAACCGCCAACCTTCCGATCGGCAAGCCCTAGGCTCTGTGGTTTAACCCACAGCGCCACCTGCGTCCCAGGAGAAGGGTATCAATGGCTAATGGTTAGATGTTTTATCTCCCCTGTCAGAATTACAAGTGGGAATCCCAAACTGCGTCCATGTCCTGCTCCCATAAGCATCTGATTGGCCACTGTGAGAACAGGATGCTGGACCAGATTGGCCTGCCAGCAGGATGCTTCTCATATAGTCTCCCTTCAGCTGTTGTTTCCCCTCTAGTGTTTGGTCCTCAGGGTAAACTGCTCCTGTCCATGGGCTCTCTGTTTTGCTATCGTAGTTAACAGGCACTGCCCCCATCTTCCCTGAATTTGGCTAACTCTTAAAGAAGAAAGTTAACCGCTTCTGGTCATGAAGGCAGCAGTTTAAGCATGACTTGTATGCGGGGGAAGAAAGCAGCTTCGAGTGCGTGGGGGAATGAGTCCTGACAGATCGAATTGTATTATGGAGGTGGGCAGAGGCAGGAGGTGTGAAGGTTTTTGCTCGAAGGTGGGGATGCCTTGGCGATGAATGAGGGTGTTGGTTGTCTCTCTGGGAGGCGATGGGTCCGGCCAGCGAAGGGTCCTGCTGAAGGAGAAGAAAGGGAAACGAAAATATATCATGTTCTGAAACGGCCTCTCTCTGGAACAGCCCTATGAGAGAGGAAGCTCAGCGCGTCTGTCATGCTTAGCTGCCTTCCTTGGCAAGGTTAATTGGCTGAAAACCTTTCCCTGTGAGTGGAAGAGAAGGCGCCCCGATTTAATTGGCTTGGTCGATTCTCTCCCCCAAGGAATATTATTTTTAATGTAATAAATACAGATCGCAAACTCTGCCTAAAGATCTGGGTGTGTATTAGGGCAGAGGTTGCCCGCGAGGTCCCTGCGGGGAAGCGTTATATGGCAGAGCTTTGCATGCAGAAGGTCTTAGGTTCAATTTTCAACAGCATCTCCAGGTAAAGCTGGAGACATCCCTTGCCTGAAACCCGGGAGTGCCGCTGCCAGTCAGGGTTGGCAATGCTGAGCTAGATGGACCAAAGCTCAGTAGAAGGCAGCTTCCTACGTTTCCATTTAAATCACACAGAACCATGAAGACTAGTATCTTTTATAACATCCTCTGTTCTGTTAGAAGCCTTCCTTGGTGCTCACAGAATCCCCCTCCCTGAGTCCAGGATTGAGGGGAGGGACATTATGTTGTAGCCCAAAGAGTTGGGTGCATTCTGGTGCCCAGAACCATTTCTCGGTATTGGAACCAGGCTACAAGTAAGGTTGGCAGACCCTGTGTCAGGGAGAATGTCTGCGGCTCTTATGGTGTACCATCCCTGAGAGATGGTTGCCTAGCCTCTATGAACCCCATGAAACTCCTGCCTGAAATTTATTTATACAGTGGTACCTCGGGTTAAGTACGTAATTCGTTCCGGAGGTCTGTACTTAACCTGAAACTGTTCTTAACCTGAAGCACCACTTTAGCTAATGGGGCCTCCTCCTGCTGTTGCCGCGCTGCCGGAGCACAATTTCTGTTCTCATCCTGAAGCAAAGTTCTTAACCCGAGGTAATATTTCTGGGTTAGCGGAGTCTGTAACCTGAAGCGTATGTAACCTGAGGTACCACTGTATATTTCATAAAACATATACACCGCTTGATTGTAAAACAAAAACCTCAAAGAGGTTTACAAAAAAGGTAATAAGATCAGTAAGAAAGACTTTTGAAAAGCTAAAAAAGAAGGTTAAAAACAGATCAAAACTCACACCGACTTTTTAAACATCTGGCTGGGCTTATCTGTTTTCAGCAGACACCAAAAAGAGTTCAATGAAGGCACCTGTCTGAATTCAATAGGCAGGGAGTTCCAAAGGTGCTGCTGCCACACTAAAAGCTGGACTTTTTACAAATGCAGGACAGGGATTCTGTGGCACCTTTGGTAGTGCCAGTTCCACCAATCAAAGCAATCGTGTGGGCATATTTGGGGGGGGGGTGAGGTGTTCTCATAGGTAAACTGGTGAAGCTGTTAAGGGCTTTATATACTAATAGTAACACCTTGAACTTGGCCCGGTAGCAGATCCCTGAGCACAGCTATTGTATGCAATTGTGCTGCAGAATTCTGCACAGACTGCGGCTTCCGGTTCACGTGCAAAGGAAGCCCCACGTGGAGCGCATTGCAACCATCCGGTCTTGACGCAACCAGGCCAGAATCTTCCAGTTGTGGACACTTACCTGCCGGGCTGCCTTTCAGCACCCCAGCCCACTCAGAGCCCCGATCCGGTCCAGCTTGACCCCGAAGCATCCTCTCAAAAGGCCCTTTTTGCTCCTTCCCCGATACCTCCGGGAAGAGCCCAGGAGGTCATTGAAGAGCCTCTGGAAATTGCTTTCTGAGAGGGGCACCCCTTCCTGGGGTCTCCTGGCCCATGGCAGAACAGCATCCTGTTGTTCCAAGGCTCCGGTTAGGAGGGTCTCATCTTGGTCCTGCTCTGTTTCCTCGGACCCTGCTGGCTGTTCGAGGTCCTCCTCTAACCACTTAGACAGGGTCTGAAAAATACAGGAGGGTGCAGGGAGAAGGAAGAGAAACAAAATAGGTAAAGGACCCCTGACCATTAGGTCCAGTCGTGACCGACTCTGGGGTTGCGGCGCTCATCTCACTTTACTGGCCGAGGGAGTTAGCGTACAGCTTCCGGGTCATGTGGCCAGCAGGACAAAGCCGCTTCTGGCGAACCAGAGCAGCGCACGGAAACGCCGTTTACCTTCCCGCCACAGTGGTACCTATTTATCTACTTGCACTTTGACGTGCCTTCGAACTGCTAGGTTGACAGGAGCTGGGACTGAGCAACGGGAGCTCACCCCGTCGTGGGGTGAAACCAAATAAGCACCAGCGAACAAAAGAAACAAAATAAGCACCAGCAAAACCAAGACCCCTCCTCTCGCCCTCTCTGCTTCCCCCTTCCCTGCAAGCTGACACCTATAAAATTTGACTTGCTTATAACTATTGGGGTGGCTCCCCCCCCTTTTTGCATCACCTCCAACTTCGGTCCAGGTGAGTCTTTATACCCCCAAAGAGCCTCTTCCCTTCATTCCACTGGAAAACCTCACTTGGCTTTTTTCTGGGGGCTGTTCCTTCCTCTTACCTAAAGATGGGACAGATCTGTCACTTTCAATTTCTCATTCCTCCCATCTAAAGTTCGGCTCTCAACATTAGTTTGCAATGAAAAAAACAACAACCGAAACTAAAAACGAATTACACTTGAAAACTTAGCACTAATAATCTGTATTTATTTGCTGCATTTTTATCCCACCATTCTTCTGAGGAGCCTGGGGTGTCATCCGTCCGCCCCATAGCTGTCAACTTTTCCCTTTTCTTGCGAGGAATCCTATTCGGAATAAGGGAATTTCCCTTAAAACAAGGGAAATGTTGACAGCTATGGTGGGTCCCCTCCTCCCCATTTTATCCTCACAGCAACCCTGTGAGGTAGGGCAGGCTGAGATACAGCAACCGGCCCTAGGTCACACCCAGTGAACTTCGTGGCTGAGTGGGGGGGGATTCGAACCCTGGTCTCCCAGGTCAAAGTCCGACACTCTAACCACTGCTCCCAAACCAGCCCCTAACCATAATCTCCTCTGCAATGAAATATTTGCCATAAAATAAAACCTTTGCAATTTTGCCTAATGTGCACATTTTTTTGCAATATCTCTTTTTGTAGTGCATTTCTCTATTCTCTCTCTCTCTCTCTCTCTCTCTCTCTCTCTCTCTCTCTCTCTCACAAAAAAGAAATCTATGCATTTCTGTGTGCGTGCTTTACCCTAGCACAAGCATTTATTGATGCCCATTACCCAGCTGGAGAACTTGCACTGCAAAATTCAGAGCGGTGCGAGTTTCAAAGGCTGCTTTTCGGTTCACGAATTGCTTTGGGAAGTGTGACTCTGGTTTGGATTGCTTTGAAATGCAGCCAGATCCTTCTGACCTCATCCACCACCCCCTCCACTTACCTGGACATTGGTCACTGGCTTGGCTCTTCCTTGTTGGTGAGCAAAAAGCAGCAGCAGCAAGACCCAGCGGGAGTACATAACTTTGGGGTTCATCATCTGCGTGGCTGCCTTGCCTCCACTCCTAGCTGGATCCCCTAAGCCTTTCCCCTGCGGCAAGGTGAGCCAGCTGGTTCTCTGCCTGGCTTTTATATCTCCCTTGACCCCTCCCCAGGTCCACCGCTGAGCTCCTGGAAGATGCCCAACAATTGGCTTGAGTGCATCTCATCCCTTGTCAGGGAGGAGGGGAGTTTGCAAAGCATCTTTGCTAATGCACTCTCTTTCTCTCTCCCCCTCGGCAGGTATCAGCCGGTAACAAAAAGAGGAGTTTTGCGTTTGGCAGATGCTGGTGATCTTGAGCTGGAAATCTTCTCTGCTTTTTCGCCTCCGGACACCTCCACCTGTCAGTTTTGTTCAATTCTCTGCCGGCTGGCAGCAGCAAAATTACTACTGCTGTTAGGATACTCCGGTAGAACATGTAATATATAGAAAGCCTGCGGAGAAATAGACCCAAAGGAAAACAGGAGGCTGACTTATGCTGATGTATACACTGGTCCATCTTAGCTCAGTATTGTCTACACAGACCGGCAGCAGCAGCCCTCCAGGGTTTCAGGCAAAGGACATTCACCTACCCTCCAACATTTCTCTGATTTGTCGGATCAGGAAGCTTCTCCTGTGCTTGATCTTGCCGTACACATGAACCTCATATACACAGCTACTTCGGTTTACTTTGAGCAATTACATCCTCTCCACCTAGCCTACCTCACAGGGTTGTTGTAAAGAAAAAAATTTGTAAGGGAAAGGACTGTGTGCAACACCTTCCACAGATAAATGAAGTGAAATAATTTTTTAGCTGTAAACTGCTTGGAGTCCCTGTTAGGGGACTCTAGGTGGGATATACAGTGGTACCTCGGGTTAAGTACTTAATTCGTTCTGGAGGTCCGTTCTTAACCTGAAACTGTTCTTAACCTGAAGCACCACTTTAGCTTATGGGGCCTCCCGCTGCTGCCGTGCCGCCAGAGCACGATTTCTGTTGTCATCCTGTAGCAAAGTTCTTAACCTGAGGTACTATTTCTGGGTTAGCGGAGTCTGTAACCTAAAGCGTATGTAACCTGAAGCTTTTGTAACCTGAGGTACCACTGTAATAATAATAATAATAATAATAATAATAATAATAATAATGGAACTCTGAGAAGGATCAGGAACCTACCAGAAAGCAAATCCTATTGAACTATCTGAGTAAAAATGCTTAGGATTGCAGTCCAGTCTTTACACAGTCACTTGGGAGTAAGCTCCATTGAATACAGTGAGGCTTACTTCTGAGTAGGCAGTGCAAGGCTCCATGTACAATAATAAAGGAACAAACATCACCCACATTCCCTAAGAAATAGCTGGCTGCTAAAGCATTGCAAGGAAAGAATCCGAAGTCGATTGCTGACCTTTTCCTTTGGAATTATAGGAAGGGCTTCGTACGCCAGCTTCAAAGTTTCTTTCATTTGGTGCGGAGATTTTATTTTCAGGATAAACAGGACTCCGTTTTTTCACCTGCACACACAACTTTTAATTGTTCTCCAAGACATGGAGGAAAGGGAGAAGGGAAAACGGGACATTCCGGGATCAAATCAGAAACTGGGACGGCTTCTGTAATTCCGGGACTGTCCCTGGAATATCGGGACACTTGGAGGAGATGCCATTGAGGACTGAATTTGGGACCTTCTGCACGCCAAGCAGGTATACTTCCACTGAGCAGCAGGTCCTTGTGTAGAATGCTGAGCTGGAAGGGCCTGACTCTGTGTCAGGCTTCCCGGGTTCCGAAGGGAGATTTGAAATACCTTTCAATAAGGGAAGCTCAGAGCCATTTATTATAACTTCTAAAGAAAGGAGGGAAGAAAGTCAACAGGATTCTCAGTTGAAGGCCCTTGCCAGAAACTGCCAAGAGAAGCTGTCAATCAGTGTAGGTATACTGAGCTGGAGAGAACAACGTTCTTACTTGGTACGAGGAAACTGCGTCTTAAGGGATGGACCTTCGTTCAGCGGTAGAGCATCTGCTTGGCATGCAGAAGGTCCTGGGTTCAATTTCTGACAGGATCTCCAGGTAGAGCTCCAGGTAGAGGCCCCAGGGGTGATGGGAGCTGTCGTTCAGCAACACCCAGAAGGCCAGAGATCCTCCATGCCTGCTTCCAGCCATCCTCAGACAAGCCAGTCTTCTCTCACTCTAACCTCAACCTCCAAGGTACCATTGCTGGCATTATAAATCCTTAAGGGGCTCGGGCCCCAAATATCTCCATGCTCTTCTCCCCCATTAACAACCATCTTGAGCCTTATGATCAGTGGTGAGAAGGTCACTGAGTGAGACCTGTTTGGCACTGGCCTTCTTGGTGGTGGCTCCCTCTTTGTAGATTGCGCTCCCTGGCAGAAGTGCACCTGCCCTCCCTCATTGCTGACTCCCAGGAGGAATTTAGAGACATTCCTATCCAGGTCAGCATTTGAAGGCCGGAAGATCCTGTCCCTGGCAACCTTGAAATCATTAGCTGTGACCGTATGTGGCTATTTTACATGTCTTATTATTATTTTTTACCATTTGTATTTTCCAGCTGTGTCTTTGCAGCCGAAGGACTAGCAGCTTGCCTTTGCATGCTTAAAGGAAAGCCGAGGTCCTTGGGGCTTTCTGCCATCCCGTATCAAAGTCTGCCCCCCCCCAACTCCTGCAGAAGAACGGTGACATTATTCCACACGGCCCCGATCATCATTCGGCGCACTCCAGGACACCGGTGGGCCTAGCAGGAAACAGACAGCGCGCTGCTTAATTGAGCCTCAAATTAGCATCAGAAGCCTTAGATTAATTTTTCACAACTGCTTACTGGGAGGGGAAACAGATCCCTGATTTAGAGCTCCAACATTGCCTTCCAACCTTCCAGGAGCCAGCTTTGCCTGCAAATCCTGAAACCTGGAAAATCCCTGTTCTTCTTCATGCAGAGCCTAGTCGAACTGTAGAACTAGCCACAAAGGCTATGCTTTGCCTCTACAGTTGTTTCCGAATTTCACTTGCTGGAAACAGCGAGAGGGAAGAAAGCAGTTGTCCTCAATTCTGCTCACTGGTTCCCCCCCGGCTACTCTTATGTTCCTGTGTTCTGCGCACATACATGCACGGATGCCGGTGGCGCTGTGGTCGAAACCACTGAGCCTCTTGGGCTTGCCGAGCGGAAGGTCGGCGGTTCAAATCCCCGCAACAGGGTGAGCACCTGTTGCTCTGTCCCAGCTCCTGCCAACCTAGCAGTTCAAAAGCATGCCAGTTCAAGTAAATAAATAGGTACCGCTGTGGCAGGAAGGTAAATGGGGTTTCGTGCACTCTGGTTTCCATCAGTGTTCCGTTGCACCAGAAGTAGTTTAATCCTGCTGGCCACATGACCGGGAAAGCTGTCTGTGGACAAACGCCGTCTCACTTGGCCTGAGAGCGAGATGGGTGCCGCAACGCCATAACCACCTTTGACTGGACTTAGCCGTCCAGGGGTCCTTTACCTTTACCTTTTTTTACATGCATACTTAAATTTTTTTGTATGCTGGCTTTCCACAGTTCAAACCATGCTCAAGGAGGCTTACAATATGAAAAAAAAATCCATAACCACAACAAAACAAAAGTAGTCTTAAAAAAGAAATAAACATTGAGGTTGGTGCGGGCAGAGACAGGAACAACTTTCTTTCTCGGATGATGGTCCTGAAACAACACAGAATAGTTAGCAAGTGGAATAACATGACTGATCTGTTCCGCATTTGAGATATACTAATTACTCTTTGCAAAACCAGTAAAGTTCTGCCTTCTACAGCAGCTTACATAGCCTGTAAAATAAAGTGTTAACCAACTTTCTACTGTGCTTGAAAATTAAAACGCAAACACGTTAAAAACACACACAACCAAACTGAAAAATTTCCACGTAAATCACAACATGATCTAAAATAAAGATACAAAGAAGCAACAGCAACAACTCCCTGTCAACAAAACACCCAAAGAGTCTGTCCATCAGCGTCAGCTTTTGTAGCTGGAGTCAGTCCAGATCCCAGTCTTGCAGGCCAGGGGGGAAAGGTCTGCAAGGCAGGCAGCAGGTCTGCCAGGACTTCCAGTCAAGATGCTCTCTGCCTTCTTTAGCAGTCTCAGCTTTTGTAGCTGGAGTCAGCAAATGATGGGATGGGGAGAAATTCAGTCGGCTTTTCCTCTTGATGCAAACCTACCTAGTTCGCACTTAGTGAAATAATACAAGGGTTGGGGCACAGCTAAGATCTTAATCTAAGGAGAGCCTGTTGGATTGCGAAGTCCACCACAGGGTTTGAAGTGTAAGAAAACAGCAGGATATATTAAGAAACATGTCAAAGAGGAAGAAATAAGATAAGACAGAACCTTAAAACACAATTGTATGTAATCTAGGTTATAAGCATCAGCAGGGAGCAGGAAGTCACTAGCTGTGTGGAATTGGGATATAACTGTTGGGTAACAAATATAACTTTCAATATGGAAAAAGAATAAAATATTATTGTTGTTGTTGTTGTTTAGTCATTTAGTCGTGTCCGACTCTTCGTGACCCCATGGACCAGAGCACGACAGGCACTCCTGTCTTCCACTGCCTCCCACAGTTTGGTCAGACTCACGCTGGTAGCTTCGAGAACACTATCCAACCATCTCGTCCTCTGTCGTCCCCTTCTCCTTGTGCCCTCCATCTTTCCCAACGTCAGGGTCTTTTCCAGGGAGTCTTCTCTTCTCATGAGGTGGCCAAAGTATTGGAGCCTCAGCTTCAGGATCTGTCCTTCCAGTGAACACTCAGGGCTGATTTCCTTCAGAATAGAGAGGTTTGATCTTCTTGCAGTCCATGGGACTCTCAAGAGTCTCCTCCAGCACCAGAATTCAAAAGCATCAATTCTTCGGTGATCAGCCTTCTTTATGGTCCAGCTCTCACTTCCATGCATCACTACTGGGAAAACCATAGCTTTAACTATACGGACCTTTGTCGGCAAGGTGATGTCTCTGCTTTTTAAGATGCTGAAAATATTATTACTGAAAGGAAAAACGAAGAGGCTGCTGGATCAGGCCAAGGACCCATCTGGAACATCGTCCTGTTCTCACAGTGGCCAACCGGATGCTACTTTTGGGAAACCCGGAAACAGGATTTGAACACAAGATCGCGCTCGTCTCCTGTGGTTTCCAGCAACTGGTATTTGGAAGCTGCAGTGGAGGCAGAGCTAGTATCCTTTAGGGCTTTTAGCCACCAATAGGCTTCTCCTCCTCCAAGATTTTGTCTGATCTTCTTTTAAAGCCAGAAAAATTGGTGGCCATCACCGCCCTCCTGCCACAGCGAGTTCCACAGTTTGAACTATGCGCTGCATGAAGAATGACGTTCTTTTATCTGTCCAGAATCTTCCAACAATCAGCTTCCTTGGATGTTGACGAGTTCTTGTGCTCCAGGTTTTTGGAGATGGAGGGAATCGTCGCGAAAATCCACTGGGGTTTTTGATCTTGCCATGATCAGAGATTTACAGAGCCAGGCAGAGACCCGGGCCACGTAGATAATGTGCCCCCCCCTTTTTTACCCTCGGGATAACTGAAGTCTTATAAATAGGTAAGTATATAATGGAAGGTCCTCATTCAGCAAGATGATTAGCAGGGTTGACTTGTTGTTGACTTCTGACCACGAATGCAGTAATAGATTTTGATTGTTTTACAGCTTCATCTTGTTGTTTAGCGCGTTTTCTCTTTGATGCACCACTTTCGAACTTCCTCCCTGTGGTACTCATGTCTATGCTCTACAGAACTGATCTGTAAAAATATTTATATAACATATTTTTTTTTTATAATGTATTATAATTTTAAATACATTTTACAATAAATACATTATTCATTTTAAAATGTATCATACAATTTTTAATAGTTCAATAATGTATTTAAAAATCTATTTTTAAGTAGACAAATTTGACTATTAATTATAATTAAATTATAATTAAAACTTCTACGTCTTCTTATTCCCCGCCCTGGACACCGGGGAAGCTTTTCTCTCGCGCTGCCAGCCATGGCCCCAGGGAATCCGCCCACTGCCTTTGCGCCTTTGCGTCTCTGCCCCAGTGCATCCCCTGCGATTGTGAATATGCTGACCGATGCCCCCTTTGGAATCGGAGGCCCGGGCCAAGTGGCCCATATGGCCCCCCCCTCTGTCTGGGCCCTGCCATGATGGCGTTTTCTCCTGCTCCAGACTGACGTTAAGATAGGTGGTGGAGTTTGGCCTTTTTCTGATCAGAGCTGGCAAACCATCCCCGGACCCCCTCCTCTGGCAAGGCCTCACCATCGCGTAATGAAACACTAAGGCGTCCAAGTGATGGAGGACCCCGCGGGTGATTTTAGCCGGGTAATTACCAGCCGGGACTCAGCCTGCGTGACGCTGAGCATTGAACCTTGGCACTGGGTGAAGGCCGGGGCCCCTGAGCCAGAAACGTTAATGTGCCATAATAAGGAATTGGAGAGTTTTGCGCTGACGAAGACCCCGGAGTGACGTCACCCTCGCCTTTGAAGTGGAGCAGGTCATGCAAGACCAGAGCAGTGTCAGGAAATGGGTAGGCTTGGAGGGTTCTTGTGGAATTAACGGAGGTGGGAGGAAGACGGAGGGGGCTTCTGCAGAAGTCGAGGCAGGGAAGCGGGGAACGATTGCCCCAGGGTGCTCGGACGAGGCACCTGGGTAGAGAAAGGAGGTGAGACAGGAACGATCTGACTCATATGGTTGCAGGCAGGTGAGGCCCACAGGCTTCTCCTAATCAGTTGATGGCTGGTGCCCTCGTAGGGCAGAAGCCAGGGAGCCCAACAGCAGGTGGCGCCAGAGCGCATCTTTTTAGCACTGACTAATCCAACACTCTGTGGGTTAAACTTGCTAATCAGAAGGTCGACGGTTTGAATCCCCGTGATGGGGTGAGCTCCCATTGCTCGGTCCCTGCTCCTGCCAACCTAGCAGTTCAAAAGGACCTCAAAGTGCAAGTAGATAAATAGGTACCACTCCGGCGGGAAGGTAAACGGTGTTTCCGTGCGCTGCTCTGGTTTCCCAGAAGCGGCTTGGTCATGCTGGCCACATGACCTGGAAGCTGTACGCCGGCTCACTCGGCCAATAAAGCGAGATGAGCGCCGCATCCCTAGAGTTGGTCATGACTGGACCTAATGGTCAGGGGTCCCTTTACCTAATCCAACACTCTACGTAAAAGGTAATGGTAAAGGACCCCTGGATGGTTAAGTCCAGTCAAAGGCAACATTGGATTGTGACACTCATCTTGCTTTCAGGCCAAGGGAGCCAGTGTTTGTCCACAGACAGCTTTACGGGTCATGTGGCCAGCAGAACTAAACTGCTTCTGGCACAACGGGACACCGTGATGCATACCAGAGCACACGGAAACACCGTTTACCTTCCTGCTGCAGTGGTACCTATTTATCTACTTGCACTGGTGGCAAGCCCAAGAGCATGGGTAGGCAAATTAAGGCCCGGGGGCCAGATGCAGCCCAATCGCCTTCTAAATCTGGCCCGCGGATGGTCCGGGAATCAGCGTGTTTTGCATCTCTGGGTTCTTTGTGGGGCATAGGAATTCGTTCATTTCCCCCCCAAAAAATTTAGTCCGGCCCCCCACAAGGTCTGAGGGACAGTGGACCGGCCCCCTGCCCAAGAGGCTTGGTGGTTTAGATCATAGCGCCACCCTCGTCCTATCCAACACTCTAACCACTACATGACACTGGCAAACAGCACATGCTTCAGTTTCAGTCAGCAAAGGTGTGTGTTTTTGTGTCTTCTGCTTCATTTGGAAAACTGTTTCTCCAGCAAGCTGCTGGTTGGCAGGTGAGTGTGATTGGTGGGGAGGAAATGGCATCAAGAGCTACATTGGACCTCCAACTTCCTGGTAGGCTGAGATGGGCCTGCCAACCAGAGGCTCCCGACCCGTGATTTAATGAAAAGGAAAACACACACTAGCAAGGACCACCACCTTGCAACAATAAAGCAAGCTAAACCATGCACCAGAGGATTGCGCCAAAATGGAAAGAAGCAGAAGTCCCAGCAAAGAAAGAATGCATACAGAAACTTATGGAATATGCAGAAATGGTGATATTTACCGAAAGAATAAGAAATCAAGACAACAAACTTTTTTTTTTTAAATAAAAGAATGGAAATGTCTTATTGAATATTTACAGATAAATTATAAACAGATCATTGGCAGGATCATTGTAATAACCTGCAGTTTCATAAGGGTATATATTTAAAGAAGATAAATAAATGAGTAAGTTGAGTTAATTTGGATATGCAGAATATATTAAAAACAAAAATTAAGGAACTGCAGAAGGAGGGGGAAGGAAGTCAAGTTTTGAAATGTTAAAATGATTGTAAAATTAGTGAAATGTATAAACTCGAAAAGTACAAAATAAAAATACATAAGCCTAGGGGGGGAAACCCTGCACCTGAGGAAAGCTTTTGGAGAAGAAGAGGCAGGAAAAAATGGAATTAGCTGGATTCCTGTCAGATGGACTGGATAGCCCTTGGAGAGTCTTCCAGTTCTGTGATTCTCAGGGGAAGCAAAATGTTTGAGAAAACGTTTGAGTCGAAGGTTCCACCTTTCTTTCCATATTTTTTTATTCTCTCCAGGTTTAAGAACATAAGAAGAGCCCGCTGGATCAGGCCAATGGCCCATTTAGTCCAGCCTCCTGTTCTCACAGTGGTGAAACACTTGCCTGTGGGAAGCCAGCAAACAGGATCCGAGCACAAGCGCGCTCTCCCCCAACTGCAGTTTCCAGCAAAATTATTCAGGCCCCAAGTTAAAAAGCCACCTTAGGTGGGATTGTAAGGTAATTACAAAATTTTGGGAAATGATTTAGAACGAATTGAAGAAAATGTTCCATTTAACACTTGTTTAAAAACCCGAGGCATTTTTGTTGGGGATTGTAGGGAAAGACCCGCCAAAAAAGTTGAAAAACATCTTCATGTATGCGACAACAGCTGCGAGAGTTCTGGTAGCACAAGGATGGAAGACTGAAGAAACCCAACTAAAGAATCATGGCAAGAAAAATTGACAGACTATGCAGGACTGGCAAAACTGACATATAAGCTACGGGACAAGGATAACTGTGACTTTAAAGATGAATGGGAACCCTTTACAAAGTATTTGAAGACGCAACAAAGTGAATTGGACTCCTTGGCAGGTTTTGAATAAACATTCACAAACTTTTTATTGATAATAATCAGCTAAATAGTTTGAGGATCTATACAACTTTGTAACATGCAGAAAACAGCATTCTTAGAGAAACCAAAGACTGGAACTGAGGGAAGCGGGGGGGTGGGGGTGGGTGGGTTTTGTGTGGGAGGGTGGGGGGGAGTGAGGAAAAATGGGGGGGGGAAACAAGGATGATATGTTTTTGGATAATATGTCTTGTTATAATTTTGAATAATTTTTTTTTTTTAAGCCACCTTAAAGCTCACTGCTAACCTCCCTCGCCTGCTCTTTCCAGCTAGACTGCCACTGTCTGTGGAGGCTGCATGGACCAGTTGTCTCCACCTGCCGTTCCAGCGTCTGTGCCTCCCTCCGTCTCTTTCTTGGCGCTGGAGTCTGCCTTGGCTCGGAGTGGCGAGGATGGCGGCCCTTTGGAGCTTAAAAGCAGGTCGGAGGTTGTTCTGGAGTGCTGGGTTTGGATGGCCAAGAGCTCCGGATTAGTTCTGTCAGGCCCATTTGTCACCATTTTGCTGACGCTAATGAAGCCCAGCAGGGTGGCGGATTGAGTTTGGGTCAGGAAGATGTGAGAGAGCTGCTGTTACGGCGGCGGAACTGCTCCAAGGCTCTGCCAGCACGACTCCCATCTCGGCAGAGACGTCCCTGGTAGTTTTTAGGGGGCGACAGAATTGCTGATAAAATTGATTTGGAAAGGTGTGGCCCGGTCAGCGATGAAGCCGGTGGAAATACAGTGGTACCTTGGGTTAAGAACTTAATTCGTTCTGGAGGTCCGTTCTTAACCTGAAACTGTTCTTAACCTGAGGTACCACTTTAGCTAATGGGGCCTCCTGCTGCCACTGTGCGATTTCTGTTCTCATCCTGAAGCAAAGTTCTTAACCCGAGGTACTATTTCTGGGTTAGTGGAGTCTGTAACCTGAAGTGTCTGTAACCTGAGGTACCACTGTATTTGCATGCAATGGGGAACCTGGGTCATAACAAAGTTGGGACTAGTTTTGTAAGGGGAGTAGAAGAGCCAGTGAGCCATCTAATCATAGGATCGTAGAGCTGGAAGGGACCTCAAGAGTAATCTAGTCCAACCCTTTGCTATGCAGGAATCTCAACTACAGCATCCCTCACAGATGGCCAACCAACCTCTGCTTATAAACCTCTGAGGAAAGAGAACCCACCACCTTCTGTGGGAGTCCATTTCACTGTTGCACAGTTCTTACCGCCAGAAAGTTATTCCTGGAGTTCAGTCGGAATCTCTTTCCTGTGGGATGTGATCCATGAGAAGCAGTCAAGTACAACATTGCTTGCAATGCTAGAGAAGACATGTGAGGGAATGTTTGGTCCAGCCAGTCGAAACTTCCTGTTCCTCCTGGCTGGAGCATCCTTCCTTTTGCATGTGATAGAATGTAGGCATGACCCTACCTGTCCAGGTAATAAAAGGACGAGTCACGCAGCACACCTTCCCTCTTTTTGACTTCCTTCGTCATTTGACCAGCTTTTAGCTAGGACTGCTCTGCTAGCTCTCAGCTAGCAGAAGCACTGGGATAATTCCCCCATATGGGGTAGATCCACATGTACGTATTTGTAACTAGGTCTGCCTTCAGGGATCCAACTGTGAACTGATGTGAGTAAACTTCTTTAATTGACTTTGAATAAGATTGTTGTGTCTTTTTACTTTGTAAGAGGGATTCAAGGGAACTTAGCAGGAACGTACAATTCAATCTGAGACAGATTGAGTTGTATGATAGCGAGAAGCTCGCACGAGCCTGCAACCAGTTATCTGATGTGCGTAAAAAGGGGAATGTAAACTCTGCTATTGCAAGTACAAGTTAGGAAGGATATTAATAAACAATAAATCCTCTCCTGCGACCCTGAACATTCCCACAATTCCTTGTCAAATGAACCCCTGTGGTTTGGGTCCTGTCCTCTCCATCAGCCGAAGAGAACAACACATGTCACCTTGCGTTCCCAGAAGGAAAGGTGAGATATAAATAGGATTGTTCAATCATTCCATTGGTCAATGTGTAGCAAACAAGGGCATTCCAAGATGGCTTCCCATTGACATCTGCTCTGTTTACAAGGAATTGCCCCTTTCCTCTCTAAACGGTGGCTGTGCCTGCTTTTGAGTTTCTGGCATCTATTATCTGGGGGGTTAACTGTCTGTGCTTCGTGGACGGGCTTCTGTTTTGACCCCGTTGGAGGAGAAATGTCTGGCGAAGGTTTCATTAGCCCGACGAGCAGCGAAAACTGTCCTTTCGTGTTCAAAGCAGGGTCCCCTGGGGTTCTTGCAAGTGAGTCAGCCGGCACCTTCTGTCCTGTTGATCTTTTGAATTCCACCTCAAAGCATCTATAGCTCCAGACAGTCCGGTGTGTAATGGGGCATGTACAGAGATCGCTGCTGGCGAATGGAGTTCGTGCCCTGTAATGGGTTCTTGGTAAATGTTACAGGCAGGGAGCTTAAGGGGCTGGTCAGCAATTGCAGCTAGAGAAAAGTTTATTCTTCCTCTCTCGTAGCGCTGGAATTCATGGGAATGCCAAGTGTGATGGCCTGGGACTCGGGCTCGGACTCGGAACCAGAGGCGTCTCAGTCTGCACCGGATCCTTTGCCTCAGGCATCATCTGAACCAAGTCTGGGGCTTGATCCTGAAAAGTCCCAGTCTGCACAGGTTCCCCTGCAACTAACACCAGCTGGGTTGAGTTATGGGCATGAGCCTGCCCTGGCTCCAGATGCGGGGATTACCTCGTTGCCTTCAGCTGGGCCATCACTTACAGCTGCTCCACTACCAGTTGGGTCAGAGGAGGCTGAGGTGGCCCCTGGGTCTAATAACCCACCGACGTCTCCCAAACTGCAGAGACTAAGGTCTGAGAGAAGGAGAGACCTGCATACTCGCAGGAGGAGTGATCGCCTTCGGGCGAGACAGGGCGGTGAGTCGCCGGGGGATCAGGACCGGCTCTGGTCCATGGGGTCACAAAGAGTCGGACACAACTAAATGACTGAACAACAACAACAAGAGAGTGGGGCCCTAAGCTATAGTTTGTTTAGCTTATACGTAAATCCAGCACTGGGGTCTCGCACTGCTTGGAGACTGGGGTGGGGTGCCACACCGCGTTCCTAGGGGGCCTGGGAGAGTGGGTGGGCAGGATATTTTAACTGTTGCTTGTCAACGCCAGCCGATTAGGAGGCAAAGCTTCGAAACCTCACACTTTGGAAGCCCTGATAAGGGGCTCTGCAGGCTGGAGGGTCTGGAGTCTGGGCGAGGGCAGGAGATAACTCAAGCTGTCAGCTCTGTGTTCACACCTCGGGCCCCACATCTTTATGCGCCAAAGGCCTTCAGCGCCTGAACATTGGCCGAGAGAGGCAACCATCTTGGCAGATTTGTAGGGGGGGGGGAAGATGGGTGTCAACTGCAAAACGTATGGGGCGATTTCAGCCTCATGGGGGCTTTTTAATTTAATTTTAAATTTAATTTAGAGCTGAGGCAGAGGCGAATAAAATCGCACATGGCACTGAGAGAGTGGGCATCGGTTAAGAGAACAAGAAGAACATACGTTCAGAGAAGATTGGAAAACGCTTATTGAATATACGGGAAATAACTGTGTACAGCTGAAAACACTGGCAGCGTTAAGATAAATTCAACGGTGCAAATGTTTTGATGGACGTAATAATGGCATACTGAATGGCATTGTTTTTGTAAAGTATGCAGGGATTTATGATATGCAAAATGAACCATGGAAAGAGAAGAAGAGAAGTCACTGATATCTTCAGGATGTAAAAATGAGTACAGTGGTACCTCAGGTTAAGAACTTAATTCGTTCTGGAGGTCGGTTCTTAACCTGAAACTGTTCATAACCTGAGGTACCACTTTAGCTAATGGGGCCTCCCGCTGCCGCCACTCAATTTCTGTTCTCATCCTGAAGCAAAGTTCTTAACCCGAGGTACTATTTCTGGGTTAGCGGAGTCTGTAACCTGAAGCGTATGTAACCCGAGGTACCACTGTATTTTAAATTGTAAAACAGAAAATTTAATAAAAAAATTATTTTTAAAAAGAGAAAGTTTTTCTCCCTCTCTAAATGACTAAACAACAACAACAACAAGTCTTAAGTCAGATGTTCATCTCCACAGTAAGTCCCTCTAAGGCACGAATGGGGAGAAGCAGCCCTGAATATGCTGTTGTTGTTTAGTCATTTAGTCGTGTCCGACTCTTTGTGACCCCATGGACCAGAGCACGCCAGGCACTCCCGTATTCCACTGCCTCCCGCAGTTTGGTCAAACTCATGTTGGTCGCTTCGAGAACACTGACCAACCATCTCATCCTCTGTCATCCCCTTCTCCTTGTGCCCTCAATCTTTTCCAACATGAGGGTCTTTTCCAGGGAGTCTTCTCTTCTCATGAGGTGGCCAAAGTATTGGAGCCTCAGCTTCAAGATCTGTCCTTCCAGTGAGCACTCAGGGCTGATTTCCTTAAGAATGGATACGTTTGATCTTCTTGCAGTCCATGGGACTCTCAAGAGTCTCCTCCAGCACCATAATTCAAAAGCATCAATTCTCTGGCTATCAGTCTACTTTATGGTCCAGCTCTCACTTCCATACATCACTACTGGAAAAACCATGGCTTTAACTATACAGATCCTTGTCAGCAAGGTAATGTCTCTGCTTTTTGAGATGCTGTCTAGGTTTGTCATTGCTTTTCTCCCAAGAAGCAGGCGTCTTTTAATTTCGTGACTGCTGTCACCATCTGCCGTGATCATGGAGCCCAAGAAGGTAAAATCTGTCACTGCTTTCGTTTATTCCCTTACTGTTTTCCAGGAGGTGATGGGACCAGTGGCCATGGTTTTAGACCACAATTCCCAACCTACAACACCATCAGTGAGACGGCAACTCATTCATCCAGGTATGTATTTTAGGGCACTGTTTTGTGAAGTATACTCTGCGTTTCCCCCTTGCTTTTTGAAACTCTTGTCTAGTGTGATCTCTAATTGCCTCTGTTAATCTAGCCAGTTCAATATACTCTAACAGTTTTTCTTGCCATTCCTTTTTTGTTGGCACAGTTTCCTTTTTCCAGTTTTTAGCAATTAGAATCCTTGCCGCTCCTGTGGCATAGAGGAATATTTTCTGATCTTCTCTTGCTATACCTGTGTCCGTTATCCCTAGTAGAAAAGTTTCTGTATTTTTCATAAAGTTAAACTTAAACTTTTTTTTTAAACTCATCATATACTATGTTCCAGAAGCTTTTGGCCAGTCCTATGGCTTGGAGCCAGCAAGCCAAAATACCCAGTTTAAACATAACACTCTCATATCAAGAGGTCGACATGACCCAACATTTTAGCTCCTCTGGCCAGTTTTATCTTTTAAAATAAGGACAATTGGAACACTTTAAATAAAAGATGTTTCTTAGCAACAGGATCAGGCCTGGTCACCCTTGGTTAGGTGGCAAATGAACTTCAATATGCCACCTCTTACTTGCATTTATATTCTAAACTGAAAAGTCCCCAAACACTGCAATATTTCCTCATGGCAGCTGTGAGGGTGGGGTGCGGGTCAGAGGGAGGAAGGAAATCTGCCTGATTACAAAAGTCAATTCAAATTCCATGCTAGGGATTATTAGGAAGGGATCTGAATCTCTAATGTGGAATTTCATCCAGCTGGACCATAAAGAAGGCTGATCGCTGAAGAATTGATGCTTTTGAATTATGGTGCTGGAGGAGACTCTTGAGAGTCCCATGGACTGCAAGAAGATCAAACCTCTCCATTCTGAAGGAAATGAGCCCTGAGTGCTCACTGGAAGGACAGATCCTGAAGCTGAGGCTCCAAGACTTTGGCCACCTCATGAGAAGAGAAGACTCCCTGGAAAAGAGCCTGATGTTGGGAAAGATTGAGGGCACAAGGAGAAGGGGACGACAGAGGACGAGAAGGTTGGACAGTGTTCTCGAAGCTACCAGCATGAGTTTGGCCAAAGTGCGGGAGGCAGTGGAAGACAGGAGTGCCATGGAGCAACCATGCTTGGAAAACTGTGGGCAGTCCGGGTCACTGCTCCCCCCCATCCCCCCCCCAAAAAGGTTAGAGGAAAACTGGTAGACAAGTTAAATTGAAATGATCAAGGGCTTCAGCAAATTGCCTATGAGGAAAGGTTGCAACATTTGGAGCTTTTTAGGTAAGAAAAAGTTGAGTGAGAGAAGCATGACAGAGGTGTATAGAATCATAGAACCATAGAATTGTAGAGTTGGGACCTGAGGGTCATCTAGTCCAACCCCCTGCAACGCAGGAATTTTTTGCCCAACGTGGGAAAAACCATGCTCAGTGGATAGAGAAAAGCTTTTCCTCCATCTCTAAAAACACCAGAATTTTGCAGGCATCTAGTGAAGCTGAAAGTTGGAAGATTTGGGACAGGATAAAAGCAAGTTTACACAGAGCAAAGTTAAACTATGGAACTCACTGCTGCAGGAGCCAGGGATGACCACCAATTTGGGTGACTTTAAAAGAGGACTGGACAAATTCCACGGAGGAGGAGAGGGCTATCAGCAGCTATAAGCCAGGGTGGCTACGCCGTGCCTCCGCTGTTGCTGGAAACCACAGGAGGGGAGGAAGCGCCCCGAGTTCAAATCCTGATTGTGGGTTTCCTACTGGCATCTGGTTAGCTACTCTGAGAACAAAATTTCTGGGCGGGATGGGCCATTGGCCTGATCCAGCGGGCTCTTCTTACGATAATGAACACACTCACAGAAGCTTACCCTTTTCCCCTTTGGGTAAGGGGAACAGAAGTCGGTGCAGCCCCAAAGTGTAAGGCATCCCCAAATTCTCTGATCGCCCTTCAGGAATTCCTGGCATAGAAGCCGTCCTATTGGCTCAAGAGGGCATTCTTTGCGATGGCATGTGCCTGGGGATAACGGCTTTTTTCTGCTGGCGTGTTGACGTGTGGGGGGCAATACAAGCCCCATGACATCACCCCACCCCTTCTGAAACAAGCGCTATCAGCGATCCCGAGAGCAGAGGTGAGTTTGGATAAGGAGCGTGGTTTGGCCACCTCCTCCCTCCCTCCCTCCCTCCCTCCGGAAAGGGTGCCGATATTTTACTTCTAAGGTTTTTCGCCTGACCTTTCGCCATAGAGTCCCAGGGAAAGTGACCACAATTTGCTATGGGGGTGGGGGTAGATCAGTTAGTAGAGCATGAGACTCTTAATCCCAGGGTCGTAGGTTTGAGCCCCACATTGAGTGAAAGATGCCTGCATTGCAGGGGGTTGGACTAGATGACCCCCCGGTGTCCCCGCTGATGCTTTTTAAAGCCCTAAGTGTAAGCATCTTGAATTGGGCCCTAAAACAATTTGGCAACTGGTGTGTATCTTGGGATCTTGTTGTCTCCTGTTCTGTTGCTGTTTGGGGTTTTTTGCTAGGGTTGGGATGGGGGACAGAGAAGTCATCTCTCGGGTCTTTTGTAATAGGCTTCAGATCTCCTTCCCCCTGATTTCGGAAAACTTCTTTTAAAATTGAACCCAGGACCTTCTGTATTGAAGTTCAGTGCTCTACCATGAACTAATAATAATAATAATAATAATAATAATAATAATAATAATGCAGTGGTACCTCGGGTTAAGTGCTTAATTTGTTCTCGAGGTCCGTTCTTAACCTGAAACTGTTCTTAACCTGAAGCACCACTTTAGCTAATGGGGCTTCCCGCTGCGCCGCCAGAGCACGATTTCTGTTCTCATCCTGAAGCAAAGTTCTTAACCCGAGGGACTATTTCTGCGTTAGCGGAGTCTGTAACCTGAAGCATATGAAACCTGAAGTGTATGTAACCCGAGGTACCACTGTAATAATATATTATTTATACCCTGCCCATCTGGCTGGGTTTCCCCAGCTACTCTGGGAGGCTTCCAACAAAGTACAGTGGTACCTCAGGTTACAGATGCTTCAAGTTACAGATGCTTCAGGTTACAGACTCCGCTAACCCAGAAATAGTACCTTGGGTTAAGAACTTTGCTTCAGGATAAGAACAGAAATCGCGCAGTGGCAGCGGGAGGCCCCATTAGCTAAAGTGGTACCTCAGGTTATGAACAGTTTCAGGTTAAGAACGGACCTCCAGAACAAATTAAGTTCTTAACCAGAGGTACCACTGTATTAAAATACTGTGGTCATTCCCTAAAAAGAAAACAAGCTTGCTGTCCCCATGGTATCTTGTTGGGCTCAAACCTGCCTTTTACTGAGTTGGACCAATTGGTCCACCTCGCTCAATACTGCCTACGCTGCTGGCAGGCAGCATCTCTCCCTGGTTTCAGGCAGGCTATCTCCCAGCCCTACCTGGGGATCAAGCCAGGGACCCTTCTGCATGCCAAGCAGATGCTCCAGCACTGAGCTACATCTCGTCCCAGTGATTCACGTCACATTCCCTAAGAAGAAGTCAAGTTTGCAGTCCTCGTGGTCTGAATAAAGTGAACAGGAGGGTGCCACTTCACAGCCCGCAGGTATTGGTGGGGATTGAACCGGAGGCCTTCTGCATGCCAAGCAGGTGTTCTACCGCTGAGCCACAGCCCTTCCCTGCTGGCCCACTGCCCTGGTCGAAAGGCGTCCTTCATTATCTCGCTGCTGTTCCGTTATCGGACTGAACTAAGAGGTCGGGCTGCTGACATATCAACCTCACACCTAACGCCTCGTGCGCCGCCTGCCCCGACACAGTGGCTTGACCAGAATCCAGCACTCCTGGCTTCCACCTCCCCCCCCCGACCTCTCCTCTTCTCATCAAACAGCCCTCATTGGCTAGATAGGGTAGGTGACATCACCGGTGCTGGCCATGCAAGCCCTTCCAGGGACACATTCCCAAGTCGAGGGTCTCTTTCCAAAACATTGGGGTAGGGGGGTTGTCTCCAAAGCCAGCCTCTAATTTTAGACTCCCTTCTGCAGAAAACAAACTGACACCCTCTCGAAATAGCGTGTGATCTGCCCATATCTCCCCAACCAATAGGAGCCAGAGATGGGCCCGCTCCCCATCCTCGCTGCTGCTGCCGGGGTCACGGGGAGCAAGTTGCTAAAAACGGAGGTGACTTATGGGTGCGCTCGTGGTTTATTTATATTCCAGCTCAGTGAAAGCAGTCCGGGGTGTGTGTACTGGGGAGAATTCCAAGGGCCAGATAGAAAGGCCCGAGGGCCACATCTAACTCCCAGGTTTGAGGTTCCCCATCCCTGCTGCAGCCTGTGACTCTAAACTGGACCATCGCTTGCCATTACTGCCCCTCGCTATCTCCATCACAATTCTTTTAATGCTCAGATGGGGGATCCTCTGGATATTGATGGAGTCCAGCTCCCATCATCCCGCTCACCACTGGCCATGTAAGCTGCAGTTGATGGGAATTGGAGTCCAACAGTCTCTGGAGGGCCAAAGTCTCCCCATCCAGGAACTAGCCCATCACTTGCCTTTACTGCCACCAGATCCCTCCATCACCACTCTGGCCATCGCTTGCCTTTACTGCCCCTAGTGATCTCCATTGCCACTCTAGGCATCACTTGCCTTTACTGCCACCAGCTCCCTCCATCGCCACTCTGGCTATGGCTTGCCTTTACTGCCCCTAGTGATCTCCATTGCCACTCTAGGCATCACTTGCCTTTACTGCCACCAGTTCCCTCCATCGCCACTCTGGCTATGGCTTGCCTTTACTGCCCCTAGTGATCTCCATTGCCACTCTAGGCATCACTTGCCTTTACTGCCACCAGCTCCCTCCATCGCCACTCTGGCTATGGCTTGCCTTTACTGCCCCTAGTGATCTCCATTGCTACTCTAGGCATCACTTGCCTTTACTGCCACCAGTTCCCTCCATCGCCACTCTGGCTATGGCTTGCCTTTACTGCCCCTAGTGATCTCCATTGCCACTCTAGGCATCACTTGCCTTTACTGCCACCAGCTCCCTCCATCGCCACTCTGGCTATGGCTTGCCTTTACTGCCCCTAGTGATCTCCATTGCCACTCTAGGCATCACTTGCCTTTACTGCCACCAGCTCCCTCCATCGCCACTCTGGCCATCGCTTGCCTTTACTGCCCCTAGTGATCTCCATTGCCACTCTAGGCATCACTTGCCTTTACTGCCACCAGTTCCCTCCATCGCCACTCTGGCTATGGCTTGCCTTTACTGCCCCTAGTGATCTCCATTGCCACTCTAGGCATCACTTGCCTTTACTGCCACCAGTTCCCTCCATCGCCACTCTGGCTATGGCTTGCCTTTACTGCCCCTAGTGATCTCCATTGCCACTCTAGGCATCACTTGCCTTTACTGCCACCAGTTCCCTCCATCACCATTCTGGCTATCGCTTGCCTTTACTGCCCCTTGCAACTTCCATCACAACTTTTAATGTAGGAATGGGGGGAACCTGTGATGTTGCTAGACTACAGCTCCCCCCATCCCTGACCATTGGGCTGTGCTGGCTGGGGTTGATGGGAGATGGAGTCTGGCAGCAACCGGAGGGGACCCCTGTTTACCCACCCCAGCTAACAGAACCCGGGAGAAGATCACGGTGGGTATGGCTTGAATTCTCCAAGATCAGAATTTGTGCCCCTTTCTTCTTTCTTTCCTTCCTTCCTTCCTTCCTTCCTTCCTTTTCCCACCCACTCCACATCCTGCTGAAACTCTCAAAAGGTGCTTTTAATTAGCCAGCTTTTGTGGACACTTGGTTTTGAAAAGCGTGACCCCCCCCCTTCCGTTTTGCTCACCTCATTAAAACACAGCACAAATATCCCCTTGGGACATGGTGTTGTCTGGAGACCCTTTGGATCCAGAAAGCACCACCCCCCCGCTGCCTTTGCTTCCCCCCAGCTCCGAGCCCCTTTCCCCAAATACTGGGGTAATTAGCCCAGCCTTTAGTTTCTGGAGTTCGGCTGAATCAGCTAATGGGCTGCCTACTGCTCCAGCGCACCAGAGTTTGGAGCACAAATAGAAGCAGGCAAATAGGACCTCCAAGACCCAGCTGGGCCACAGACGTCAGATGTTGTTTGAGGCTCCTTTGCAAAGATGGGCTTAATGGCGTCTGCGGAACAGGGATGGCCGACGTGGTACTGCCAAACTCAAAGCAGCCAAGATGGCCAGTGGTTGAGAGTTGTGCTCCAGCAAACGTCTGCATTGGAAAAGTTGTGAAGGAGGTAGTGAGGGTCAGCAAAGGCAAGTGACGGTCTGGTTTGGGGAGGGGGAACCTGGTGCCCTCCCAGTTAGATTCCAATTTCTAGCAGCCCCAGATGGCACAGCTGGTGGTTCCTGTTCTGACATTGAAGGTAGGCTGGGACAGTAATGGCAAGTGATGGCAAGTGATGGCAGCAATGGGAAACCCGTGATATTCTTCTTCTTTATTTGACAAATAATAATAATAATAATAATAATAATAATAATAATAATAATTTATTATTTGTACCTTGCCCATCTGGCTGGGTTTCCCCAGTCACTCTGGGCGGCTTCCAACAAAGACCAAAAATACACTAAAATGTCACACATTAAAAACTTCCCTGAACAGGGCTGCCTTCAGTTTTCTTCTGAATGTCAGGTAGTTGTTTTTCTCTTTGACATCTGGTGGGAGGGCGTTCCACAGGGCGGGCGCCACTACCGAGAAGGCCCTCTGCCTGGTTCCCTGTAACTTGGCTTCTCGCAATGAGGGAACCGCCAGAAGGTCCTCAGCGCTGGACCTCAGCGTTCGGGCAGAACAATGGGGGTGGAGACGCTTCTTCAGGTATACTGGGCCGTTTAGGGCTTTAAAGGCCAACACCAACACTTAATAATCATACATAAATAAGATACATAAATTAACCGTACATAAATTATTACAAAGTAATAAGCATACATAAATAAGAATAAAAATGTGCACCCCACCCCTGAGACCATTCCATTGCAACTATCCAACCTCCCAAAATTTCAACGCCTCTTGCGATGGTTTGACCCCTTTCCGTTTTAACAGCACAAATTTGACAAACACCTTCCACATCTCCTCAAAATCATTTCTCCTGCATATTCCCAGTCTTACCTTAATGGCACTTGTCAATTTATCATTCATAGTTATATCCCACACACCTCTTTATACCACCCTTCCATTTTATATTCCGCTTGCCCCTTCCACTTCCTGGCTATCATAATTCTTGCAGCTGTCAATAACTTTGTGAGTAAGTCCTTCATAGCCTGCCTGTGATATTCTAGGCATAGATGGAATCCAACTCCCATAAGCCTCAGCAGCCTGCAGGGCCAATGGTCAATGGTGATGGTGATGGGAGTTATAGTTTGGCAAGGACCATGCGTTTCTTACCCTTGCTTTAGAAAAGGGTGGTTCAATGTGTGGCCTGAGGGCTGCATGTGGCCCTTGAGGCCTTTTTTTTTTTTTTTTGGCCCTGGGCAACATTTGACACTCCCCCCACCCCACCCCACCCCACCCCACCCCAGCCCTTGCTCTGCCTTCCTAGAGCTCTGTAAGTGAGACACTGGGCTTTGTGAAGGAGATGTGAGGACAGCCTAGTGCAGGGGTCAGCAAACCTTTTCAGCCGTGGGCCGGTCCATTGTCCCTCAGACCTTGTGGGGGGCCAGACTATATTTTTTTGGGGGGAAGGAGAATGAATTCCTATGCCCCACAAATAACCCAGAGAGGCATTTTAAATAAAAGCGCGCGTTCTACTCATGTAAAAACACCAGGCAGGCCCCACAAATAACCCAGAGATGCATTTAAATAAAAGGACGCATTCTACTTGTTATGTACTGAGTTGAATAGGATTCAGAATGCAGCAGTCTGATTGGTCCTAGAACAATAGGATTCAGAATGCAGCAGTCTGATTGGTCAAACTTATGCTGGTAGCTTCGAGAACACTGTCCAACCTTCTCGTCCTCTGTCGTCCCCTTCTCCTTGTGCCCTCCATCTTTCCCAACATCAGGGTCTTCTCCAGGGAGTCTTCTCTTCTCATGAGGTGGCCAAAGTATTGGAGCCTCAGCTTCAGGATCTGTCCTTCCCATGAGCACTCAGGGCTGATTTCCTTAAGAATGGAGAGGTTTGATCTTCTTGCAGTCCATGGGACTCTCAAGAGTCTCCTCCAGCACCATATATCAAAAGCATCAATTCTTTGTCGATCATATCAATACTTCCCTTCTTCTCTTTCCATGACTCATTTTGCACAACATAAATCCCTGCATATTTCACATAAACAAATCCATTCAGTATTCCATTATTACATCCGTCAAAACTTATTTACATTGTTGAATTTATCTTAGTGCTGCCAACGTTTTAAGTGTACACAATCTCCCCCCATATATTCAATAAACAGTTTCCAATCTTCTCTAAACGTATGTTCTTCTTGTTCTCTTATCCTAGCTGTTAGGTCCGCAAGCTGCGCATATTCCGTCAGCTTAAGTTGCCATTCTTCTTAGGTCGGGAACTCACTCGTTTTCCATTTTTGGGCTAACAGAACACGGGCCACAGTAGTGGCATACATAAATAACCGTTTTTGACACCTGGGAATTTCCTTCTTAATTATCCCCAAAACTTGCTAAAATGTATAGAAATCAAGATAAAGACTGTTGGAAATGTAAGGAGAAGGAGGGGAATTTCCTTCACATGTGGTGGACTTGTACCAAGGTGAAAGCCTTCTGGGAAATAATATACAATTAATTAAAAAAGGTTTTTAAATATAATTTCAATAAAATACCAGAGGCATTTTTGTTAGGTTTAATTGGAGAGGAAATTCCAAAAAAAGATGTACCGGTAAATTTGTTTATGCACAGCGGCTGCAAGGATACTTCTGGCTCAGAAATGGAAGCAGCAGGAACTTCCAACATTGGAAGAATGGCAGATCAAGATGGTGGAATACGTAGAGTTGGCAAAGTTGACGGGGAAGATCTGGAATCAACGCGATGAACTGTTTCAAAAGGACTGGAGCAAATTTATATTTTATATGAAAGAGCATTGTAAACATCTGAAAACGTTTGTAGGCTTGAGCTGAAACGTTTTGTAATGTGAATATAAGGAACGGATTTACATATAATGAGGTGAAATATTAAAAGAAGATAGAAGGTAAAAAAGTGGCTATAGAAATGCTAAGAATTTAGTAAGGATGTCTGGAAGTCAGAAAGAGGGAGGGAAGGAAGTCGATGCTCAATTTGAGCAATGTTTTAAGTTATAGAATTATGTAACAGAATGTGATTGTGATAAATATGGAAAACACAATTTTTTAATTTTTTTTAAAAAGAATTATCCCCAACGAAAAGGACTCTGGTTTTGTGTTGCTGGTTTTTTTGAAAAATACTTTTAAACATTTTTTTCAATTCATTATGGATTATTTCCTGAAACTCTTTTATCCTTTTTCAGGTCCAACTAGTGTGGCTCTTCATTTGGGCAGGAGCCTCTAAGGGCACATTCCATTCCTCCACTGTCTTTTTAACCTCCCGGTCTTCTGCTCCGTCTGATGGAAATGGCACGCTGGGTGTTGCCAAACCCACATGGGTGTGGAGCAAGTTTTCCTTGGCATCATCTGACATGCAGAAGTGGTGACACGCTCCCCCCCCTCTGTGCTCAGCTCCCCCCCCCCCAGCCTTTGCTGCTTTCGGCCCTTTATTGGGCCTGATAAAGGGAGGTTTTGTGTGGAAAAAAAGGATGCCTGGGAGTTTAGCTAATGAGAAGGAGGGAAAGGAGCCCACAGACCAGAATCTCTCTGCTGCAGGCAAAGCAGGGAAACAACTATGGAAAGCAAACTTCCGATGAACCTTGCATTGTATAAATATAAGTTTATAGGGAAGTTAACAGAAACGATATAAGAAATATGTAACTGTGCGGTATAAGATAATCCACAGATAAAGTACAGCAAGACTAATTGGAAGTCGTTTTTAATTTCTAGTTTTACAATTGTTCACATCATTGGGAGGACAAAGGATGTTAGTTATAAGAATTGTGTGTTTCATATATTGCTAAAGATAAAGGTAAAGGGACCCCTGACCATTAGGTCCAGTCATGACAGACTCTGGGGTTGCCGCGCTCATCTCGCTTTATTGGCCAAGGGAGCCGGCCTACAGCTTCCGGGTCATGTGGCCAGCATGACTAAGCCGCTTCTGGCGAACCAGAGCAGCACACGGAAACGCCGTTTACCTTCCTGCTGGAGCGGTACCTATTTATCTACTTGCACTTTGATATGCTTTCGAACTGCTAGGTTGGCAGGAGCAGGGACCGAGCAACGGGAGCTCACCCTGTTGCGGGGATTCGAACCGCTGACCTTCTGATCTGCAAGTCCTAGGCTCTGTGGTTTAACCCACAGTGCCACTCGCGTCCCTTGATATATTGCTACTGTCTGTCAATTTATAGTTTGTTTATTTGATTGTATGTTTCTCTGTTGGTTGGTTTGCTTTCCTAGCAAAAATGTACAATCATACCTCGGGTTGAATTTGTGCTCTGCGGCAACCCGGAAGTAACAGAACGTGTTACTTCCGGGTTTCGCCGCTCGCGCATGCGTAGACACTCAAAATGACATCACGCACATGCGCAGAAGCGGCAAAACGTAACCCGTGGATGCGCAGATGTGCCGTCGCGTCTTACGTTCTGTTCAGGATGTGAACGGGGCTCCGGAACGGATCCCGTTCGCATCCCGAGGTACCACTGTATCTATTTTAAAACAATAAAGATATACATGTTGGAAAGCAAACTTCCGAAATGAAATTGGGCATCTGGTCGAGTCTGGTTCAGATTTGAGGGGGCAAAATTACACTCCACATCTCCACCCCCACCCATGACACCCCTGTGAGGAACGGAGTCAGCTTTTTGGTTTAGAGGGGCTTTTTGGTTTAGAAAAAAGGCAAGATTGACATGTTAGAAGTTTCAGTATACCTGAAGGAGCGTCTCCACAACAATCATTCTGCCCGGGCACTGAGGTCCAGCCCCGAGGGCCTTCTGGCGGTTCCCTCATTGCGAGAAGCAAAGCTACAGGGAACCAGGCAGAGGGCCTTCTCGGTAGTGGCACCCACCCTGTGGAACGCCCTCCCACCAGATGTCAAAGAGATAAACCACTACCTGACATTCAGAAGACATCTGAAGGCAGCCCTGTTTAGGGAAGTTTTTAATGTGTGACATTTTAGTGTATTTTTGGTCTCTGTGGAAGCCACCCAGAGTGACTGGGGAAACCCAGCCAGATGGGCGGGTACAAATAATTAATAATAATAATAATAATAATAATAATAATAATTATAGTGTGCCGTGGAGAAGGCAGAGAGAGAAAAGTCTGGGCGTCCCATAAAGCTGAACGTTGGAAGATTGAGGACAAATGAAACTGCTCCGTCATGCGGCACAAAGTTAAACTGTGGAACTCCCTGCCACAGGAGACGGTAATGGCCACTGATCTGGATGGCTTTAAAAGAGGACCAGGCAAATGCATAGAGGATAAAACTCTTGATGGCTCCTAGCCAGGATGACTATGCCGTGCCCATCACAGATGGAGGCAGTGATGCTTCTGAATGCCAGTTTCTGGAAACCAAAGGAGGGGAGAGGGATCTTGTGTTCGAATCCTGCTTGCGGGTTTCCCTTTGGGGCAGCTGGTGGCTGCTATTAGAACAGGAGGCTGGCTTAGAAGGACCAGAAGGTTCTTCTTATCGTCTTATCCTAGGATGGGTTTTGGCAATTTAAAAAATACTACAGTATATGAAAGGGATGCAGGTGGTGCTGTGGGTTAAACCACAGTGCCTACGACTTGCCGATCTGAAGGTTGGCGGTTCGAATCCCCACGATGGGGTGAGCTCCCGTTGCTCGGTCCCTGCTCCTGCCAACCTAGCAGTTCGAAAGCACATCAAGTGCAAGTAGATAAATAGGTACCACTCCGGCGGGAAGGTAAACGGCGTTTCCGTGCGCTGCGCTGGTTCGCCAGAAGCGGCTTAGTCATGCTGGCCACATGACTTGGAAGCTGTATGCCGGCTCCCTCAGCCAATAAAGCGAGATGAGCGCCACAACCCCGGAGTCGGTCACGACTGGACCTAATGGTCAGGGGTCCCTTTACCTTAGCATGCTTAACAAACTACAGTTCCCAGAATTCCTTTGGGAGAAGTCCTGTGCTTTAAATGCATGGTGTGTATTTAGTGTTGAGTTCTACGTTCTACTCTATGGACCCCCTGAAATGAACAAGCCTTGGTTAGTCAGGCCTGTTAACATCAACGGGTCTACTCTGAGTAGGAGGAGTAGCAAGGGCTGCAACCCAAGGAAGACAATTTTGAATCAGAGATGGAAAGAAGATAAAAGTCCCGACCAGAGAAGAATGGCAGATTAAGTTGTTGGATTACGGCGAAACAGCAAAAATGACCGGAAGAATCAGAAATCAGGAAGACTAAAATGTCAATAAGGAATGGGGAAATTTTTAAAATTTATCTTAAAAACCATTGTAAACAGTTAAAATTGTTAGTAGGATTAGAATAACACTTGCAGTTTAATGGTGAATTTTGGATATAATGGAGATATCAAAGATGTGAATTAACATAAAAGATGCAGGAAGAGATGACTAACAATAGGACCCACAAAGGGGAGGGGAGAATTCCAGAAGAGTCCTTAGAAACCTTGTTTTTATGTCATATGTTGGATATGTGTAAAACTGTAATTTGAAAAACTGTATATGTATATCTCTCACAATTTGGAATCAGAAGGCTAAGATGGGGTATCAGGTTTCAAAGGTCAGGGTAAAAGAACACACTTTTAATGTCATAATATATCTTCAAAACATGATGAAAGCCGTACAAGGAAGGTGCAAGACTTCTGAGGGGAATCAAATCTGTATTTGCTAAAATATCCCTTGTGGATAGGCCTTGGCTGCCACCTAATGGTCACTGTATGTAAGCTCAGCTTTTGCTCACTCTAACTGATTTAACTCTCTTGCAGGAAAAAAAGACAACGCAGAGTCTTGTGACACAATGAAGACTGACAAATTTATTGTTTTTTAGACAGAAATCGGGATACAGATTAATTAGACGCATGGCACTGCTTGATCCTAACTGTTTGGGTCTAACCCTAGCCTGGGACAGCTTGGTCTGTAGAGCACGAGACTTTATCTTGGGGTCCTGGGTTCGAGTCCCATGTTGGGTGGAAGATTCCTGCATTACAAGACACTGGACTAAATGGACCTGATCTTCTAATGTTCTTATATACTGTCCATAAATATCCACATCAACAGTGACTTAGGAATCTGCCTAGTGCTAACCGCAAGCGAAAATGAATGCTGGACACTAAAGCATAGCAGTTTGAGAAATGCGTCTCCAGATTTTGGGTGCCATAGGAAAATCTGTTTTCCCAGTGTGTTATGTACTGAGTTGAATAGGATCCAAAATGCAGCAGTCTGATTAGTCCTAGAACAGTAGGATTCAGAATGCAGCAGTCTGATTGGTCCTAGAACAGTAGGATCCAGAATGCAGCAGTCTGATTGGTCCACAGGAGCCACCCAATCCAGCTCCAGGTGATTCTGCAACCTGATTGGTCTACAGGAGAATCCCGGAATTAGCCAATCACGTGGGCCCCATTGTGTAAATAATGTATATAAAGCAGACATTCTGGGGGAACTTCCATTCATCCTCACCAGCATGAGCTGAATAAAGAGCATGAAATCCACTCTCGACTCCGAGTACAGTGGTACCTCGGGTTACATACACTCCAGGTTACGTATGCTTCAGGTTACAGACTCTGCTAACCCAGAAATATTACCTCAGGTTAAGAACTTTGCTTCAGGATGAGAACAGATCTTGTGCTCCGGTGGCGCAGCAGCAGCAGGAGGCCCCATTAGCTAAAGTGGTGCTTCAGGTTAAGAACAGTTTCAGGTTAAGTACGGACCTCCGGAACGAATTAAGTACTTAACCTGAGGTACCACTGTATATTTCACCGTGCACCCTCCCTTTCACAAAATCCCGGGGAGAGGGCCTTCTTGGGCATCATGGGATACTCTTTTTCCCCAGTGCACCCTTCCACTCAAACTCCATCTCCAAACCCCCAAAATAAATAAAAATATAATAAATATATTAAAAAAAACCCAGGCAAGAGCTCCATATTGGGTGCAATGGGAAAGCTGATTTTCCCAGGGCACCCACCCCTTCACACAGCACCCACAAACCCTGGCAGCAGCTCTGTCTTTTGCAGCGGCAACCTCTCGCAGTCTGGGCGGTGACGCGGGTGGTTCAGCAAGTCTGGGCCTCTCTCCTCCTCTCGTGAATTCAGGGGTCCAGAAAGGTGGAGGCGACTTGCCCCCGGGCTCTCTTGGAAAGCAGAACAGGTGCGCACTTGGCTTCCGTCGCCGATGGTCACGTCAAGCGGCTTTGTCCCGTGATGGCCAAGGGAGCCCCTCGGATCATGGGGTGATGCTGTGATTCTCTCGTCCGCCAGGGTCTCGGCTGTACCTGTGCTTGACTGTTGAGAGAGGAAAACAGCTCAAAAGCGGAATGTAGGGCAACACAGCTAGATTGGTGACTGGGAGCGCCCGCCGAGACCATATAACACCGGTCCTGAAAGACCTACATTGGCTCCCAGTATGTTTCCGAGCACAATTCAAAGTGTTGGTGCTGACCTTTAAAGTACTAAATGGCTTCGGTCCAGAATACCTGAAGGAGCGTCTCCACCCCCATCATCCAGCCCGGACACTGAGGTCCAGCGCTGAGGGCTTTCTGGAGGTTCCCTCCCTGCGAGAAGTGAAGTTACAAGGAACCAGACAGAGGGCCTTCTCAATAGTGGCACCCGCCCTGTGGAACGCCCTCCCACCACATGTCAAGGAAATAAACAACTACAGTGGTATCTCGGGTTACAGACGCTTTAGGTTACAGACTCCGCTAACCCAGAAATAGTACCTCGGGTTAAGAACTTTGTTTCAGGATGAGAACAGAAATTGCGCAGTGGCGGCGTGGCAGCAGTGGGAGGCCCCATTAGCTAAAGTGGTACCTCAGGTTAAGAACAGTTTCAGGTTAAGAACGGACCTCCGGAATGAATTAAGTACTTAACCTGAGGTACCACTGTATCTGACTTTTAGAAGACATCTGAAGGCAGCCCTGTTTAGGGAAGCTTTTAACATTTGATGAATTATTGTATTTTAATATTTTGCTGGAAGCTGCCCAGAGTGGCTGGGGAAACCCAGACAGATGGGCGGGGTATAAATTATTATTATTATTATTATTATTATTATTATTATTATTATTATTTTCAAATAGCTTATCTCCCTCTCTGCAGGTAAACAGTGACATTGGGAAATCTGTACTAGAGGAATTCAGTTCCTTCCCTGCCCCCCTTCATTTTTACAATGCCATATAAATGGATCAGGGCCCATCCATCTAGGCCAACATCTTCTTCTTGCCCTGATGGGGGAATCCTACACGCAGGATTTGAGCACTAGAGTACCCTCTCCTCCTGTGTCTTCCAGTAACTGAGGAACAGAAGTGTTTCTCCCTGTGACTGGCAGAACACAGACATCATGGCTTGCTGCCTCCTCCATAAATTTGCCCAGTCCTCTTTTAAAGCCATCTGAGTTGGTGGCTGCCTGTGGCAGAGAGTTCCACAGGCTAACTCTGAAGGGCTTTCTTTTATCGGCCTTGAATCTTCCAACCCTCAACTCCATTGGATGTCTGTGAGTTCTAACGTTATGAGAGACAACAGGGAAAACACCTTCCTCTACCTACTTTCTCCACCCCATGCTTAATTTTGCAAACTTCTATCATGTCGCCTCTTGAATGCCTTTTCTCTTGTAACAAAATCCCAAACGCTGTAGCTCAGTGGAGGAGCAATTGCTTTGCATGCAGGTGGTTCTGGGTTCGATTCCCGACATCTCCAGGTAGACCTGGCAGAGGCTCCCTCAAAATCCTGGAGCGTTTCTGCAGGTCCACTGTGGCGAGCTGGCAAGCATGTCTACTGTTGCCACAGCCATTATTATGGGGATTAAGGTAAAGGGACCCCTGACCATTAGGTCCAGTCGTGGCCTATTCTGGGGTTGCGGAGCTCATCTCGCTTTATTGGCTGAGGGAGCCAGTGTACAGCTTCCGGGTCATGTGGCCAGCATGACTAAGCCGCTTCTGGGAAACCAGAGCAGCGCACGGAAACGCCGTTTACCTTCCCGCTGGAGCGGTACCTATTTATCTGCTTGCACTTGGACGTGCTTTCGAACTGCTAGGTTGGCAGGAGCAGGGACCGAGCAACGGGAGCTCACCCCGTCGTGGGGATTCGAACCGCTGACCTTCTGAGGTAAGTCCTAGGCTCTGTGGTTTAACCCACAGCGCCACCCGCGTCCATTATGGGGATTAAGCCAGCTCTAAATCAATGGCTGAAATTATGTCAGCCCACTATTTCAGAGCGATCAACCCCATACTTTCTGGATGGAAGCGAGGCTGAGTTCCATCTTCTTCTTCTGCGATAACGCTGGATTCCAATGGCACACGAGGCTATCATTCTGGATGCTGTAATTCTTATTCCCAAGCAGCCAGTAAGTCTTCATTTTCCCTTTTCCCTGCCCAGGATGAGAGAGAAAAGGGGAGATTTTTAAACCCTCAGCCTAGCCAAGGTGATGTAACCATGTGTGTGTCTGGGTGGGGGTATTTGGGAATTCTCAGAAGCCAAAGAAATTGGCACAGCCATGAAATCTGGGGTTCAAAATCAGCGCAGCTTCAAACGGTTCGGTCCACCATCTTGATTCAAAATGGCACCCGGTTGCATCCAGACACAGGCGAAAACCAGCTCCTTGATCTGAGGAACCATAAACCTAAATTTGGTCAAAACCTGTGCAGTTTTGAAAGGGTCCATCTGCCATCTTGATTCAAAATGGCACCCAACTGTTTCCAAACATAGATGAAAACCTGCTCCTTGGTTTTCTGCAACATTTGGCCAGGATATCTCAAGAGGTGTGCAAACACACAGCGAATGGAAAAACAACTTTCCAAAACGTATAGTCGATTATTAGGTATTTGGTGTATTTGGTAAATGTAATCAAATTTTTAAAAATAATAATAACAGAAAGTTATTTTCATCCTCTTTTTCTTTATATATAAATCCAGAATGGATTGTAGCCAGTGCTGGTTGTACTCAGAGTAGACCCACTGAAGTTAATGGATGTGAGTGACTCCATTAATTTCAACAGGTTTGCTCTGTGTTGAACTTAGTCAGAAACAACCCAGACTGTGATATCTGGCTCAAACTGGTGCACCCTAGAAATCTCACTTCATTTTTTAAAAACACAAAATAAAGTTACTAGTCCTCAAGACTAACTTAGGTCCACTAATTTCAAATTAATACAACTTAGTTGGATACAACGTATAGTTAGTCCTGCTCAGAGTAGACCCATTAATCTCAAGGGATCTCCTCTGATTAAAACATAGTTGAACACAACCCCACTGTAAGCTCCTTGGGGCAGAGAACTCGCCTTCCTTTCTCCTTTCTCCTGCAAATGCCCCAGGTTGTGCTAAATGAGCGGAGATAATAGTAGCAGTCACCTTCACTTCAATCTCCCCTCTCAGCTCAATGTCATAGGCATCGTCCTTCAGCAGCGCAAGGTATGTGGCGGAACTGATGTGGATCTTCTGAGCTGGGAAATGAGTTATCAGAAGACACATAGTTAAACGCGGAGCTGTCCTTGCGCCACCTCCTGGTCAAAAGGGGAAACTGTAGGTCAAACCCCCACAACCCATAATCCTCCTGGTTTGTTTGTTTATTGATTGATTGATTGATTTACTACAGTGGTACCTTGGTTCTCAAACTTAATCCATTCCCGAAGTCCGTTCCAAAACCAAAGTGTTTCAAAACCAAGGTGCGCTTTCCCATAGAAAGTAAAGGAAAATGGATTCATCCGTTCCAGACTTTTAAAAACAACCCCCGAAACAGCCATTTAACATGAAATTCAAAATTGTAAAAAAGAAAACTTAATAAAAAAATTATACACACACATATATATGATGTCAAGAAATAACTATACAACCTTTAGAAGACATCTGAAGGCAGCCCTGTATAGGGAAGTTTTTAATGTTTAATTACGTTTTTGTATATGCTGGATTATTTATGTATGAGACCATGGCTGCGGCGATGTTATTGGCCCAGAGATGGAAAGAAGATAAAGTCCCGACCAGAGAAGAATGGCAGATCAAGTTGATTGATTATGCCGAAATGGCTAAAATGACTGGATGAATCAGAAATCAGGAAGACCAAAATATATGAAAATAACAACAAGAGATGTGGAAAAATAATAAGAAAGGACTGGATAATACTGTGAACATCATAAGGTTAGATTTGTGGACATTAAAACAGCAGTAAGAAGCAAGAAGTTGATTGGATCCCTTCGGAACTTGAAATATGGGTACCCCCAACAAAAATTTAAAATTCGGCTGTGTAATTTGGAATTTATGTAATTTGGTTTGATTTGATGTGATTGGTCGGTTAATAAAAAATTATTCTTAAACAGAAATCAGGAAGACCAAATTTTTAATAAGGAATGGGGGAAATTTATAACCTCCCAGCATCCTTAACAAACTACAGTTCCTAGAATTTCTTTGAGAGCAGTCGTGTGCTTTAAATGCATGGTGTGTAGTCAGTTTGAGCGTTCTACTCTATGGGCCCACTGAAATTTATAAGGCTTGGTTAGTCATGCCTGTTAACATCAATGGGTCTACTCTGTGTAGGAGGAGTAGCAAGGGCTGCAACCCAAGTACAGTGGTACCTCGGGTTACAGACTCTTCAGGTTACAGATGCTTCAGGTTACAGACGCTGCTAACCCAGAAATAGTACCTCGGGTTAAGAACTTTGCTTCAGGATGAGAACGGAAATCGCGCAGCGGCGGCCCGGCGGCCCCATTAGCTAAAGTGGTGCTTCAGGTTAAGAACAGTTTCAGGTTAAGAACAGACCTCCAAAACGAATTAAGTTCTTAACCTGAGGTACCACTGTGAAACAATTTGGAATCACAGTTAGAAAGAAGATAAAGTCTCGACCAGGGAAGAATGGCAGATTAAATAGATGAATTATTCCAAAACGGCAAAAATGACCAGAAGAATCAGAAATCAGGAAGACTAAAATTTCAAAAAGGAACGGGGGAAATTGATAATTTATCCTAAAAACCATTGTAAACAGTGAAAATCCTGAGTAGGATTGGAATATCACTTGTAGTTTAAGGGTGAATTTTGGACATAATGGAGAGGTAAAAGACTTGGATTATTATAAAAGATTCAGGAGGAAATGAATAACAATAGGACCCACAGAGGGAATAAGGGAACTCCAGTAGGTTCTTTGGCATCTTGTTTCTATGTTGTATGTTCAATATGTGACTGTAAAGTTGTAATCTAAAAAACCAAATAAAGAAATTAAAAACAAACAAACAGAATCAAGCAAACTGGCTGCGATGGCAAGCTCTCTGGGATCTTGTGGGGCGGAGGGATGTGGCGGGGGTCACAGCCACTCACGCAAACTGGTGGACTCCATACGAGAGGCTGTGTTCACCGTGTCACCAAAGAGGCAATACCGAGGCATTTTATGTCCGACGACGCCAGCCACACACGGACCTAGGTGAGAGAAACAGGGAGAGGGAGAGGAGGGTAAATGTCAGGGCAGACAGAGATGATTTTTTGTTCAATAACATAAGAACCACCTGCTGGATCAGGCCAGATCCACTCCAGTATCCTTTTCTTACAGTAGCCAACGACAGTGGTACCTTGTTTCTCAAACTTAATCCGTTCCGGAAGTCCGTTCCAAAACCAAGACACTCTTTCCCATAGAAAGCAACGCAAAATGGATTAATCCGTCCCAGACTTTTAAAAACAACCCCCAAAACAGGCATTTACAGTGGTACCTCGGGTTAAGAACTTAATTTGTTCTGGAGGTCCGTTCTTAACCTGAAACTATTCTTAACCTGAAGCACCAACTGTTCTTAAGCTAAAGCTAATGGGGCCTCCCATTGCCGCCACGCCACCGCCACACAATTTCTGTTCTCATCCTGAAGCAAAGTTCTTAACCCGAGGTACTATTTCTGGGTTAGCGGAGTCTGTAACCTGAAGCATCTGTAACCCGAGGTACCACTGTGCCATGAAATTTACTATCTAACAAGACCATTGATCCATAAAATGAAAGCAATAAACAATGTACTGCAGTCACACAATCAATCAATCAATCCATCAGTAGCTGAACTGGGTTCCACATAGTCACAAAAACAAAATGGAAAAAACCCCGCAAAAACAAAAACGAAAAATAAATAGCAAAAACAAACAGACCTCATCTTAACACTCAAAACAGAAGTATGGCACTCAAAATAGAGCATATTCAGCTTCCAAAAAAGTTAGCAAACCAGAACACTTACTTCCCGGTTTGCAGTGTTTGGGTTCTAAGTCGTTTGAGTACCAAGGCATCTGAGGACCAAGGTACTGTGAGATTTTGACCAGCTTCGGCCCATCTGAAGCTGATACAGGCTCGTCTTATCTTGAGCCCGAGCAGAGTAGTCCACACAGCAGAAGGATAAGCAGTATGTGCCACATTCTTAACTTTATTTCCACTCTACGCTGAGAGAAACATGCAAACATGCATCTTGCCTCTGTGAGAGCAGAGAAGCAACTCCTCTCGGAAACAAAGAACACAAGAGAAACAGTGAAAAACAGGAAACCAGTGTACGTCACATCCAGTCTCCCATTCCCGTGGGAATCCAACAGTAACTCTGACTGTGGAATGCAAAACAATGTCTTGTGACTGCAGTTGCTGCTCAGTGAGGGAAATAGAAACCAACAGGTACCACTGTATATGGGAAACCAGAGCATAAGAGCTCTCTCTTTGCCAGTGTGGTGCGGTGGTTAAGAGCGATAGACTGGTAATCTGGTGAACCGGGTTCGCGTCTCCGCTCCTCCACATGCAGCTGCTGGATGACCTTGGGCCAGTCACACTTCTTTGAAGTCTCTCAGCCCCACTCACCTCACAGAGTGTTTGTTGTGGAGGAGGAAGGGAAAGGAGACTGTTAGCCGCTTTGAGACTCCTTCGGGTAGTAATAAAGCGGGATATCAAATCCAAACTCCTCCTCCTCCTCCTCCTCCTCTTCTGTGGAGGCAGAGCATAGCCATTGTGGCAACTAGCCATCAAGAGCACTCTCCTCCTCCACGAATTTGTCTACTCCTCTCTTAAACCAGCCACGTTGGTGGCCATCCCTGTGGCAGGGAGTTCCATAGTTTAACTTTGTGCTGCGAGGACTGAAATTCAGGAGATTTCTGTCCTGAATCTCCCAGCATTCAGCCTCATTGGATGTCCTCAGATTCCAGAGGGAGAAAAGAATTGTTCCCTGCCATGCTAAACTTCTACACGTCACCTCTTACTTGCTTTTTCTCTCAACGGAAAAGTCCCAAACGATGCAAACTTTCGCCATAGGGGGAATCACTCCATCCCCTTTATCATTGCAGTCACTGATTTAGTTAAAAAATCTGCACTGCTTGATTGTAGAACGACAACAACAACCCAACACCCACAAACCAGTTTACAAAAAGAATAAAAATGAAACTATCTGTTTTTTTTTTTAAAAAACCAGTTAAATGCCTTTAAAAATGATTAAAATTGACAGAAAGGTGAATACCAGGTCAAAGAGTTGGACAGCGCTGCCCCCATGTGGCTGCCTCTTCTCCATCTCTGCCAACCTATCTCACCTGTGTGAATCCCGGCCCGTAGCTGCAGTTTGCCGCTGGGCATGTGGGGTATCACGACTTGCCGGACGGCGGCCACCAAGTCCAGAGCCATCTTGGCGATCTCATCTGCATGCTTTGTGCCGTTCCTCTCTGGCAAGCCGCTCACGACCATGTAGGCGTCCCCGATGGTCTCCACCTGGTGGGGAAGAGGGACCCAAAAATTGTGGAATCGGAAGAGACCTTGAGGGTCATTTAGTCAAGATCTGAGCGAAAATATAAAACATGCTTTCGGTGGCTTGGTCACCAGGCAAATTACTACTACTACTACTACTACTGTAAATTTATTTCTGCCTGCCTTTTACCCTAAGGGTAATCAAGACACAGTATTAAAAGCAGTTTGAAATGGTAAAGGTAAAGGGACCCCTGACCATTAGGTCCAGTCGTGGCCGACTCTGGGGTTGTGGCGCTCATCTCGCTTTACTGGCTGAGGGAGCCGGTGTACAGCTTCCGGGTCATGTGGCCAGCAGGACTAAGCCGCTTCTGGCGAACCAGAGCAGTGCACGGAAACACCGTTTACCTTCCCATCAGAGCGGTCCCTATTCACCTACTTGCACTTTGACGTGCTTTCGAACTGCTAGGCTGGCAGGAGCAGGGACTGAGCAACAAGAGCTCACCCCGTCATGGGGATTCGAACCGCCGACCTTCCGATCGGCAAGCCCTAGGCTCTGTGGTTTAACTCACAGTGCCACCCGCATCCCTTTGAAATGACTTACAATCTCAAAAATAGGCATCCCAAGTGTCAAAAGAGGTGCATCTCCAGCAAATCTTTATACACACACACACACACACACACACACACACATATGGTTGTCAGATTGAAGTTTTACAATCACATATCCAACATACAACATAAATACAAGATTCCAAAGAACTTCCTGAACTTCCCTCTTCTCCTTTGTGGGTCCTATTGTTAATCATTTCCTCCTGCATCTTTTCCTGTAATCCAGACCTTTTGGATTATGTCCAAAATTCACCATTAAACTACAAGCGTTATTCCAATCCTACTAAATGTTTTTGCTGTTTACAATGGTTCTGAAGATAAATTATAACTTTTCCCCATTCCTTATTAAAATTTTGATCTTCTTGATTTCTGATTCTTCCGGTCATTTTAGCCATTTCAGCATAATCCATCAAGCTGATCCATCAAGTTGATCTCCAGAAAACCTTATGTTGGTTGTTATTATTATTCACAACGGCCCTGCCCAGTAGGCCCCTGGCCACACTGTCGTTTTTGGGTTGCCCTCTTCTTTTCCTGCCTGAGAAGTCTTCCCTGACCACCCCGATGCTTTAACAAAGCCGGAAGCCACTGACCTTGTAAACATCGTAGGATTCGATCCGGGTATCGAAGCAGACGTAGAGGTTGTTGAGCATCTCAACCACCTGTAACGGGGTGCAGGAGGCGGCGATGCTGGTGAAGCCCACGACATCCGAGAAGAAGATGGTTACCTGTTGTGGGGAGACGGATTGGGCTGTATTATCATACCACATCATCATAAGGAGAAAATCCAAAACTATGGTTATGAAGCAATAGGAGTTCTTAAATGATTCTTTACAAAACCAGGGCTCAACTATAAAAATCTGGTTGTGTTTAGAATAATTTTGTGCGTAATCTAAAAAATACAAATTATTTGTGGGATTGAGTGTAAGTATGTTTGAACACTTTTAAGGATTGTATGAAATGTATGTTTGTATGCTTGTATATCTGTAATATATGTGTATTAATGATGAACTATTTTAACAATATTTTTTTAAAAAAAAAACAACCAAAGTGAAACATTAAGGAAATCCAAAGGGAAAATATGAAGAACAGAGGATCTGACGAACAGATTATTAAAAACGCATGAGGCAAACGGTTGAAGTCCTTTTTAAAAAAAAAACAGACAAACACTTTTTAAGGTAGATAAGGACAAGATGAAATTATACAATTGAATATAAATATAGATGGGAAACGGCTATGTATAGTGAATACAGTGGTGCCTCGCAAGACGAAATTAATTCGTTCTGCGAGTTTTTTCGTCTTGCGAATTTTTCGTCTTGCGAAGCACGGTTTCCCAAAGTCTTCAAAATCACCAAAGTCTTCAAAAACCTGAAAAAAAGGCTACCACACCGCGTGCTATGAGTTGCTCCTCGAAGTCACCCTGGGTATTAACGGTTTTAAGAAAAAGGAAACAAACTTGCAAGACGTTTTCGTTTTTTTTGTTTTTCGTCTTGCAAAGCAAGCCCATAGGGAAATTTGTCTTGTGAAGCAACTCAAAAAACGAAAAACTCTTTCATCTTGCGAGTTTTTCGTCTTGCGAGGCATTCGTCTTGTGAGGTACCACTGTACTTATCTACTTTTTAAAAAATTCACCTATGATCCTTTTCTTTTACTTCTTTATTTTTTCTTTGTTCTTTTTTTCTTTTTTCTGATATCTTATCTTTCATTTCACTCCTTTATTGTGAATAGCATTTTATAGAGGTATAGAGCATTGTGGGAAATAAAAATGGCTGCTCCCAGACGTTGTGGCGGCTCTTAGCAGGCTGCTCTTCTTCCGGGCCAAACCATCACGGGACAAGTGTTTAAGCAGCTATCACATCTATACGATAGATAGCCGTGTGCTTACGTGTTCATTACATTTTTGTCCCACCTTTTTCTCCACGGGAGCTCCAGGTGGCTCACTCATTTAACCCCCACAACAGCCCTGTGAGGTGGGTCAGGCTGAGAGGCAATGGCTGGCCCAGTGAGCTTCACAGCCTAGTCGAGATTCGAACCCAGGTCTCCCACGTCCCAGTCCAGCACTCTAACCACTACACTACTCCAGGTTTGGGAAAACAGCTCCACAGCAGGGTTTGAGGAAAGATGTCTTTCCCGTGATTATGAAGTGATGCTTAAAGCCCTCTTTGATATTCTGTCCTAAAGGCTGCCCGGATCCTCGCTTAATTCTTCGTTTCCCCCCTCTGAATTCCCTATAGCTGCTGCAATTATCTCCAGATGTCTTTCTGCAATTCTCTCCTCCAAGGCTTCGTCTTTGATGCTGAGGGTTCTGATCCGGCTGTTCGTAATTGCTCAATTATGGGATTGTTTAGGAAATTACACCTCTCGTTGAAATGCAAATGTAATTCTTTTTCGGGGTGGGGCGGTGTCAAGAGGGTCCCCCCGCATGACGATCGCCAAGCACCCAGAGACGAGAGAGGAGATGGCGAAAAGGAGGTCATTTATTTCCCTGCGAGGTACCATTTCCTGGCAAACCTTTGGGAAGCAGAAGGCGTTTCAAAATGGTCGCCTACATGTGACCACTCAAGAGGTGAGAGGGAACTATGAGGAGCAATTCATAGAATCGCAGAGTTCAACTAGTCCAACACCCTGCAACGCCACTGGACCACACTTACTCTCCTTCCGATTCTTATCACTAAGGCATAAAGACAACAGCCAATAAAATCTTTTGTTATTGAGAATTTTGGACTGTCTCGCCAGAATGGTGCATGCTCTAGTTATCTCCCGCTGGGACTACTGCAATGTGCTCTACGTGGGGCTACCTTTGAAAGTGACCTGAAAACTACAACTAATCCAGAATGCGGCAGCTAGACTGGTGACTGGCAGCGGCCGCCGAGACCACATAACACCGGTCCTGAAAGACCTACATTGGCTCCCAGTATGTTTCCGAGCACAATTCAAAGTGTTGGTGTTGACCTTTAAAGCCCTAAATGGCCTCGGTCCAGTATATCTGAAGGAGCGTCTCCACCCCATCGTTCTGCCCAGACACTGAGGTCCAGCGCTGAGGGCCTTCTGGGGTTCCCTCGCTGCAAGAAGCCAAGCTACAGGGAACCAGGCAGAGGGGCTTCTCGGTAGTGGCACCCGCCCTGTGGGACACCCTCCCACCAGATGTCAAAGAGAAAAAACTATCTGACTTTTAGAAGACATCTGAAGGCAGCCCTGTTTAGGGAAGCTTTTAATGTTTAACAGACTATTGTATTTTAATATTTTATTGGAAACTGCCCAGAGTGGCTGGGGAAACCCAGCCAGATGGGCGGTGCATAAATAATAAATTTTTATTATTATATCATTATGGTTATCTGAACGAAAAACTATTCATTTGGTATTTGGGGAAGGGGGTCTGTTGGGAAGCTGAAAGCCTCTCGGCGTGTTATCTCTTTTCATTTATTCGATTTATTTGCAAAAAATTCCTACCCTGGCGACATATACCATCACTCTCCTCTGGGCCACGCTTTCAGAATAAAAATCTGCTCACGCTCAGAAATACATTGGAAAACACAACTAGGGTTGTCCTCAGTATCACTTGATGTTCTTGCTCTCATTTTGAAAAGGTAAGGTAAAGGTAAAGGGACCCCTGACCATTAGGTCCAGTCGTGGACGACTCTGGGGTTGCGGCGCTCATCTGGCTTTACTGGCTGAGGGAACCGGCGTACAGCTTCCGGGTCATGTGGCCAGCATGACTAAGCCACTTCTGGGAAACCAGAGCAGCACACGGAAACGCCGTTTACCTTCCCACCAGAGAGGTACCTATTTATCTACTTGCACTTTGACGTGCTTTCGAACTGCTAGGTTGGCAGGAGCAGGGACCGAGCAACGGGAGCTCACCCTGTTGTGGGGATTCGAACCACCAACTTTCTGATTGGCAAGTCCTAGGCTCTGTGGTTTAACCCACAGCGCCACCCGCGTCCCTTTTTGAAAAGGTATCTATCCATTAAAAAATATTTTGATACTACACTGCGCTACACTACACTGAAATGTTGAAATGTTTCTTTGGTTGTCCTCGAATCTGCCTGCCATGCTTGCCATCCTCTTGTGCTACATTGCTAGGACCTCGGAGAGACCAGCGTTCGAATCCCCCCACTTGGAGCTCGCTGGATGGCCTCTGGGCCAGTCATTGCCTCTTGGCCTAACCTACCTCACAGGGTTGTTTGGAGGATTGACTGAGGAGGGAGATCACTGGGTACAACGCCTTGAGTTCCCTGGAGAAAAAAGTGGGATTTAAAGGTTAATAATAATAATAATAATAATAATAATAATAATAATAATTTTTAACATGTAACACGGTGGCGAACATTTGGAGGCTGAAAGATGCTGTTTCTGGCAACCCTGAACTCACTGGCAGAGAAAATGTGGCTGGTTTTTCACTGTTTTCTAGGATGTTTTCGATGGAGGTGGTTTGCTGCACTGGGACCCTTTGGGAGGAAAGGTGGGATACAAATTTTATTATTTATTTCTTCTCTGCACTGACTGCCCTTGAGCGACATCCCTGAATCGAAGAGACCAGGCTAGCGGTGTGCAAGTCACCTGTTTTTACCTGGTCGTAATTTTCCGCCTCCACATGCTTGCGTTTCCTCAGCTGCTTGGCGACGGATTTGGGCAACATCTGGTGCAGGAGGTCCTCAGCCAAGCTCCGCTCACGCTTCAAATCCTCTGTCCGTTCCTTGAGGCTCCTGGTGTAATTCCGGATCCAATCTGTCATCTCCTTGAACGACACCAGGACGATGGGGTAGATGAGGCTGGCGACCGCCAGCAGGCAGATTTTGAGGCTCACCAGGGAGAGCATATCTCTGGATTTCTTGCTCAGCCTCTGCCGGCTCTTCTCCCACAAGCAGGCCTGCAAGGAATCCAAGTCCTTCACCAAATGCTCGTCCGGTGGCAATGGAGAGGGTGGTGGGGAGAAAACCGGGATGCCCCCATATTGGGTGGAAGAAATGGAGAGGTTTGGGTTCTCCTCCCAACACCCTCGAACGCTTTCAGATGCGATGATGGCATAGGTCAGAACGGCAGACATTTGGTACCACAGGCCTTGGGTGTCCACAGAAGATGATGGAGGCATCTCTTGGGACTTTAGGAAGCCTCCTTTGGTTCTGAGGATGGCTCTGAGGGACACCACGTCAACCCAATCTGGGTTCAACTTTATCGCTTCAAGGTCTTCCTCAGGACTCCCAAACACCTCAAGGATTTCAGAAACAATCCTGGACCACGCGAGACCCATCACCGCCGCTTGGGTGCCGTTCAGCTTCTCCCTGATCTCACTGGCGAAAGTTTGGCACCCAAAGTCTTCCTTGCATGGCACCTGCATCACATGGTCCTTCCCTCCGGATCCCTCGCAGGAAACTGCAAATTTCCCCAACGCGCGATCCAGGAAGAACGTGTTCAGTGCTTTGCCCTCGCCATCTTCCTGGCTATGAATCTCATCTCTGAAGAGGCTGGCGAGATTGAGGACCCAGACAGTCTGGCAGGAGGGGATGCTGGTGAGGGCCGCCTTGACGTTCCTCCATGATTCCAGAGTTTTGCTTAAATCCAGAGAGATGCTCCCCATCAAGGTGGCCACAGAGACCAGGCAGGCGACCAGGATTCGCCTCACTGTCTTGCTGGTGCTACAGGGACAGAAGCTGAGGAAAGTAAAGGAGAAACTGGTTAATTTTGTCCCCTTCACAAGTGGAAAGGTATGCATACTCATAGAATTGTAGAGTTAGAAAGGGACCGAAGGATAATCTAATCTAGTGACTAGTCCAACCCCCCTGCACTGCAGGAATCACAGCTGAGTCAATATCAATCTCAGTTTTTCTCCCTTTCTCGTTTTTCCATTCATAAGTTCATTTCTCCACATTTTCACGTCACATCAGGTTTTCCCAGCTGGATAAACAGGACATAAAGTATTTCATGGGTAGGCAAACTAAGGCCCCGGGGGCCGGATCAGGCCCAATTCCCTTCTAAATCTGGCCCACTGATGGACCGGGAACCAGCGTGTTTTTACATGAGTAGAATGCACCCTTTTATTTAAAATGCATCTCTGGGTTATTTATGGGGCTTAGGAATTTGTTTATTCCCCCCCCACCCAAAAAAATATAGTCCGGCCCCCCACAAGGTCTGAGGAACAGCGGACCGGCCCCCTGCTAAAAAAGTTTGCTGACCCCTGAAGTACAGTGGTACCTCGGGTTAAGTACTTAATTCGTTCTGGAGGTCTGTTCTTAACCTGAAACTGTTCTTAACCTGAAGCACCCCTTTAGCTAATGGGGCCTCCCGCTGCCACCGCGCCGCCAGAACACAATTTCTGTTCTCATCCTGAAGCAAAGTTCTTAACCCGAGGTACTATTTCCGGGTTAGCGGAGTCCGTAACCTGAAGCGTCTGTAACCTGAAGTGCATGTAATCCGAGGTACCATTGTAATTAAAAACAGTTTAAAGCAAAAAGACAACAAATAAATTTAAAGCAAGGGGAAAACCCTAACAACTGGTGGCAGTTTTAGTCTTGCTTTGGGTGTTTTTGTTGTCTCAAGTGTTATGAACAGTTTTAAATTACCTTATGTGTAAATTGTCTTGAGAAGACGGTTAATAAATCAACGGTGTGTGTGGGTGTGTGGGGGGGTGTATGTATGGGGTATTTTTTAAAAAATGACCTGATGAAAAATCAACAGCTTTTTTGATGGGTTATTCTTATATTTTTGGATGATGACTTATTCTTAATGTCAGTAGGAATTGGCGTTGTTTGTTTTTTCCTCTTCCTTCTCCCTTTCCCCCCTCTGCTATATTTGTAATAAAACACACACATAAGAGCACCTCTGTGCAAATAAATAAAAAGAGGGAAGATAGAACCCCACTTTTTTCCCAGAGCAACTATAGTGAAAATGATGCAACTGGACAACAGAGCATTTGATGGTGAGTTAATAGGAGAAAAATTTATTCCGAAAGATTGCTTCATGAATTTGCTGCGGAGCTTAGGATTTTTTTGATGAACCCATAGGGCAAGATGGAGCTGTGGCGATGATCTAGAAATGTGATGCTTTAACATCCTCCTCTGCAATAATAAGTATCAGCATAAAATTTATTGGTTTCCTACTAAGCCTTCCTGGTTGAAACGAGTCTAGCAAACTAGAAAAGTCTAGCAAACATTTATCTCACACAAATCGGTTTAGATATCAGCTGTTTTATTGATGCAAATTGGGGGGGTGTCCAAATGGATCGCAAGACATTTTAAACAAAAATATGAACATTTGAGGGAACAAATGGTTTGCATTTGTGAATAATTCCATTCTTTTCCTAGCTCTGCCTCTGAGCTATTCAATTTTCTGTTTCTGACAATACAAGTTTTTATGTTTCAAGTTAACCATGCAATTTTTAAAACAAAAACACCTAGCAATCTCAATGTTTTTAAAAAACAGTTTCTAGGTCACTAGCCCTTTCATTTTCTCCTACTGCACCTTTTATATTTAAATCTACGATTCAGTAAAATAATTATACATTGTGGACAGCACAGAACAAATCTGTGTAAATGAAAAACTTAATTGTACTCAATTTCTTTTCTCTGTCCATCTTTGATAATTCTTATCCCCAATCAGTTTGCTTGGCTTGAATTATCCAGCTTTTCACTCAAGAGATGAAATTTAATTTTCTCAATGGGTTTAACAGTTTGGGGGGTTGTGCAGAGGGAATCAGCTGAATAAGGTTTGCATTCTGGTGGTAAATTTCGGTTCCTTGGTTAGTTTATGGTTCATCTGAATAATATTTTTTAAAGCTTTTTATATTCAGAATCTGGTCCACCAATTTGACCAAATCTCAGTCTGTTTCCTTAGCCAGTTTCAAAGTTGTTTGATTCCTGTTTTATGCTGTTTAGATCAATTTCTGTTACCTTGTTTTTCCTGTATATGAAAAGTCATATTAAATACACAAACACACACAACCATTCTTTTCTGATAGCTTCCGGCTTCCTAGGTCTCCTGGATCTCTCCCCTCCCTGAAACTTCCCACTTTCCCCCCCCTTTCCAGTAAAAATTCAGCACAACTTTTCTCCTGGTTTTTGTCTTCTTTACAGCACCTACCTGCAGGTTGCACAGGTGTTCCACGATTTCCCTTGCCCCCAAACTTGCTCTTCCTCTTCCTCTTGCCTGAGGTTGGGTTTCCCCTTGAGTGAAGTCGAGGAGGTAAAAAACCGTTGGCTGCCCACTCCAGACATGGAACCCGTCCCAGACTTGGGGACTGGTAAACAGAGATTATGGGACTTGGCCAGAGATGATACCTTGTTCAAAAGCTCCTTTGATTCCCAGTGCCTGGAAGCAGCAGTTATCCCCCTCTTGAGGCTTCGTAGGGTACCAGTGGCTCTCCCCTCTCTGTGCGTAAAGGGCGGTGCTGATGCTGGAAGAGCAACTGAGATGTCTGTTTGTGGCAAAAGATGGAGAGGACCCACAGAACCATTCCAGGTCCGCAAGCCGTGTTAGCTAACTCCCCGCATTGATCATGCAAAAGGTGGGAGCAGAATTATCTAGCAGCTATAACTGGGGAAAAGGTGAGCGGTTACACTTAAATATGTTTGGGATGCAAACTCTCCCCAATGAAAATTCATTTGCAAAGTTTTTAAACGTGCGCTTGCATGGAAAATTTATTTGCTCATTTATTCCAGCTATTTCTTTCAAAACGTAACGCCAGCATAAAGTGAAAAACGCTCTCTTTATTCATTCTGTGTTGTCAGCTATAGTGCAGATGGGAGAAGCAGTTTGCGCCTGTGTGGTGCACCCTGACTCTCAGAAGGTACAGATCCAGACCCCAGCTTAAAAAAGGCTCCCCGCCCCTGTTGGAACTGAAGGCGAGGACTGTGTTGCAAATAACATCAGTTTTCAAAAAAGAGAAGGCACTAGCTGGTTAATGCTCACTAGGATGAAGCCCCACTGCAGGCACTAGAACAGGCATAGGCGACCTCGGCCCTCCAGATGTTTTGAAACTACAATTCCCATCATCCCTGACCACTAGTCCTGTTAGCTAGGAATCATGGGAGTTGTAGTCCCAAAACATCTGGCGGGCCAAGGTTGCCTATGCCTGCACTAGAATTTAATTTTGGGTCAAAATGCCTTTATAGGATTGGGGTTCACACACATGGTATAGAACTCCGGCACAAATGGCATATATAGTGAAAGGGTTTAGTCCCAAACGCTGGCATTGTGGTCAGGAAAAAGGACTATATTCACACATGTGGTGGGAATGTAATCTGGTTAAGGAATATTGGCAAAAGATTATAAAGGTAATTTCTGGACTATTTCAAATAAACATGGAAGTTAATAGGGATTTGTTATTTTCGGGAATACTGAGAAATAACAAAGTAAAGAGTAATAAGCAAGAGTTGTACAAGATTATGATTCTAGCTGGAATGGCAGTTATTGCTTTGGGATGGAAAGAAAAGGCCAAATGGAATATGGAAAAATGGAATGGTTATGTTTCTGAATACGTACAATCAGAAATATTCGCACAGATAGTGGCAGAGGATAGATGGGAAAATAAATGCCAAAGAATTACAAATAAATGGGCATTTTACAGGAACTGGATAGAAAGAGGGGAAGCCAACCCTAACATACAAGCTTGAATGAACAGACTGTCTACATGGATAAAGATATGAAGAAGGAAGGCCTGACTGGGGGCAGGGAGGACTGGAGTGGGAAGGGAGGGGAAAGGGGGCGGGGGAGTAAACCGGATGGTATTTTGTTTTTGTTTTTTTCTTTTCTCTTTTTTTTGTTTATTTTTTTAATAAGTTTTTATTGTTAAAATAGTTCATCATTAATACACATATACAAGCATACAAACATACATTTCATACAATCCTTAAAAGTGTTCAAACATACTTACACTCAATCCCACAAATAATTCCTTTCCCCATCACCATCCACCACCCCTCACCCCACCTTTGTGTTTGACTTCCAATCTACTCAATTACAATTTCTTTCCACTCCTATTACTTTCTTTCACACACCTTTAGCCTAATTTCATACTTCTTTTTCTATTACACATTGTTATCCATCTTATTTGATATTTCAGTATTTGAAACGGAACTTGTTTATTCTAATAGGAGTTCTGATTTTTCGATATGATTTTGCAAGTATCTTTTAAACACCTTCCAATTCCTATCTATCTTTTCTTTTGAAATCCTACCAATTTCTTCCATTGTTTTGGATATATTGTAATACTCCAATAATTTGGCAAGCCACTCTGTTTTTGTTGGTATTATACCACTTTTCCAGTTTTTCGCAATCAATAGCCTTGCTGCTACTGTTGCGTATAAATATAAGGTCTTATCTTCTTCCTTTAGGCTTCCTGGTACTATTCCCAATAGAAAACCTTCTGGTGTTTTCCTAAATGAGTATCTAAACATTTTTTTCATTTCATTATATATTATTATTTCTCAAAATTGTTTGATGTTTAAACAATTCCACCATATATGTATCATAGTACCTTTTCCCGTGTTGCATCGCCAGCAGACATCGCTACAATTTTTATTCATTTTTGCTATTCTTTCAGGTGTTAAATACCATCTATGTTGCATTTTAAGGTAATTTTCTTTCAGTATATAACACATAGTGAATTTCATATCTTCTTTCCACAATTTTTCCCATTGTTCAAACATAATATTTTTCCCAATATCTTGCGCCCATTTAATCATTGATGATTTAACCAATTCATCCTTTGTTTCCCACTCTAAAATCAGATTATACAATTTATAAATATTTTTTGATTTTTCTTGTATTAAGTATTCATCGAATTTTGATATTTCTTTTTCAAATCCTAACTTTTTGTCTTTCGCTAATCTATACTTAATTTGAATATATTGGAACCAATCACTAATATGAGCTTTAATTTCTGTGTAATCCTTTAATTCCAATTCTCCGTTTTCTTCCTTTAATACAGTTTTATAGGTAGCCCAATTTTCTTTCATATTTAATTTTTTCACTGCGACAATTTCTGCTGGCGATGCCCACCAGGGAGCTTTCAGGGGAGCATTTGCAACCATTGGGCACCATTTTTGAGTGAATTGCCGAAAGTCACATTTTATCTGAAATTGTGACCCCGGGGCTTAGGGATTTTTTTTCTGAAATTGTGACCCCGGGGCTTAGGGATTTTTTCAAAAAAATATTTTTCCGCCGCTTAATTTGTCGAGGTCTGATTTCTTGTCCTGTGATAAAAAGCCTTCTGTTTCGACCGCCAAACTTTTCAGGGGAGCATTTGCTACCGTTGGACACAATTTTTGAGTGAATTGCCGAAATTCACATTTTTTCTGAAATTGTGAGCCCGGGGCTTAGGGATTTTTTCAAAAAAAATTTCTTCTGCCTGTTAAGTTGTCGAGGGCTGATTTCTTGTCCTGTGATAAAAAGCCTTCTGTTTCGACCGCCAAACTTTTCAGGGGAGCATTTGCTACCGTTGGAAACCATTTTTGAGTGAATTGCCGAAATTCACATTTTTTCTGAAACTGTGAGCCCGGGGCTTAGGGATTTTTTCAAAAAAATATTTTTCCGCCCGTTAAGTTTTCGAGGTCAGATTTCTTGTCCTGTGATAAAAACCTTTCTTTTTCGACCGCCAAACATTTCAGGGTAGTATTTGCAACGGTTGGACACCATTTTTGAGTGAGTTTAAAAAAGTCAGTTTTTTTCTGAAATTGTGACCCCGGGGCTTAGCGATTTTTTCAAAAAATCTTCTTCTGCCGGTTAAGTTGTCGACGGTTGATTTCTTGTCCTGTGATAAAAAGCCTTCTGTTTCGACCGCCAAGCTTTTCAGGGGAGCATTTGCAACCGTTGGACACCATTTTTGAGTGAATTGACGAAAGTCACATTTTTTCTGAAATTGTAACCCCGGGGCTTAGCGATTTTTTTCAAAAAAACTTCTTCTGCCGGTTAAGTTGTCGAGGGATGATTTCTTGTCCTGTAATAAAAAGGCTTCGGTTTCGACCGCCAAACTTTTCAGGGGAGCATTTGCAACCGTTGGACACCATTTTTGAGTGAATTGCCGAAAGTCAGATTTTTTCAGAAATTGTGACCCCGGGGCTTAGCGATTTTTTTTCAAAAAAATCTTCTTCTGCCGGTTAAGTTTTCGAGGGCTGATTTCTTGTCCTGTGATAAAAGCCTTCTGTTTCGACCGCCAAGCTTTTCAGGGGAGCATTTGCAACCGTTGGACACCATTTTTGAGTGAATTGACGAAAGTCACATTTTTTCTGAAATTGTAACCCCGGGGCTTAGCGATTTTTTTCAAAAAAACTTCTTCTGCCGGTTAAGTTGTCGAGGGATGATTTCTTGTCCTGTAATAAAAAGGCTTCGGTTTCGACCGCCAAACTTTTCAGGGGAGCATTTGCAACCGTTGGACACCATTTTTGAGTAAATTGCTGAAAGTCAGATTTTTTCAGAAATTGTGACCCCGGGGCTTAGCGATTTTTTTTCAAAAAAATCTTCTTCTGCCGGTTAAGTTTTCGAGGGCTGATTTCTTGTCCTGTGATAAAAACCTTCTGTTTCGACCGCCAAACTTTTCAGGGGAGCATTTGCAACCATTGGACAACATTTTTGAGTGAATTGCCGAAAGTCACATTTTTTCTGAAATTGTGACCCCGGGGCTTATGGATTTTTTCAAAAAAATATTTTTCCGCCAGTTAAGTTGTTGAGGGCTGATTTCTTGTCCAGTGATAAAAAGCCTTGTCTTTCAACCGCCAAACTTTTCAGGGGAGTATTTGAAACCGTTGGACACCATTTTTGAGTGAGTTGACAAAAGTCAGTTTTTTTCTGAAATTGTGACCCCGGGGCTTAGGGATTATTTAAAAAAAAAATATTTTTCCGCCGGTTAAGTTGTCGACATCTGATTTCTTGTCCTGTGATAAAAAGCTTTCTTTTTTGACTGCCAAACATTTCAGGGTAGTATTTGCAACCGTTGGACACCATTTTTGAGTGAGTTGACAAAAGTGAGTTTTTTTCTGAAATTGTGCCCCCAGGGCTTAGGGATTTTTTCAAATAAATATTTTTCCGCCGGTTAATTTTCGAGGGCTGATTTCTTGTCCTGTGATAAAAACCATTTTTGAGTGAATTGCCGAAAGTCACATTTTTTTCTGAAATTGAGACCCCGGGGCTTAGGGATTTTTTCCAAAAAATCTTCTGCTGGTTAAGTTGTCGAGGTCTGATTTCTTGTCCAGTGATAAAAAGCATTCTGTTTCGACCGCCAAACTTTTCAGGGGAGCATTTGCAACCGTTGGACAACATTTTTGAGTGAATCTCCGAAAGTCACATATTTTCTGAAATTGTGACCCCGGGGCTTAGGGATTTTGTCAAAAAAACTTCTTCCGAGGTCTGATTTCTAAGTTGTTGAGGTCTGATTTCTTGTCCTGTGATAAAAAGCCTTCTGTTTCGACCACCAAACCTTTCAGGGGAGTATTTGCAAACGTTGGACACCATTTTTGAGTGAGTTGACAAAAGTCAATTTTTTTCTGAAATTGTGCCCCCGGGGCTTCGGGATTTTTTCAAAAAAATATTTCTCTGCCGGTTTAGTTTTCGGGGGCTGATTTCTTGTCCTGTGATAAAAAGCCTTCTGTTTCGACCGCCAAACTTTTCAGGGGAGCATTTGCAACCGTTGGACAACATTTTTGAGTGAATTGCCGCAAGTCACATTTTTTCTGAAATTGTGCACCCGGGGCTTAAGGATTTTTTCAAAAAAATACTTTTCCGCCTGTTAAGTTGTCTGGGTCAGATTTCTTGTCCAGTGATAAAAAGCCTTGTGTTTCAACCGCCAAAATTTTCACGGGAGCTTTTGCAACCGTTGGACACCATTTTTGAGTGAATTGCCGAAAGTCAATTTTTTTCTGAAATTGGGACCCCGGGGCTTAGGGATTTTTTCAAAAAAATATTTTTCCGCCGGTTAAGTTGTCGAGGTCAGATTTCTTGTCGTGTGATAAAAAGCCTTGTGTTTCGACCGCCAAACGTTTCAGCGGAGCATTTGCAACGGTTGGGCACCATTTTTGAATAAATTGCCGAAAGTCACATTTTTTTCTGAAATTGTGACCCCGGGGCTTAGGGATTTTTTCAAAAAAATATTTTTCCGCCTGTTAAGTTTTCGAGGGCTGATTTCTTGTCCAGTGATAAAAAGCCTTGTGTTTCAACCGCCAAACTTTTCAGGGAAGCTTTTGCAACCGTTGGACACCATTTTTGAGTGAATTGCCGAAAGTCAGATTTTTTCTGAAATTGTGACCCCGGGGCTTAGGGATTTTTTCAAAAAAATCTTCTGCTGGTTAAGTTGTCGAGGGCTGATTTCTTGTCCTGTGATAAAAAGCCTTCTGTTTCGACCGCCAAACCTTTCAGGGGAGTATTTGCAACCGTTGGACACCATTTTTGAGTGAGTTGACAAAAGTCAGCTTTCTTCTGAAATTGTGCCCCCGGGGCTTAGGGATTTTTTCAAAAAAATATTTTTCCGCCGGTTAAGTTTTCGAGGGCTGATTTCTTGTCCTGTGATAAAAAGCCTTCTGTTTCGACCGCCAAACTTTTCAGGGGAGCATTTGCAACCGTTGGACAACATTTTTGAGTGAATCTCCGAAAGTCACATATTTTCTGAAATTGTGACCCCGGGTGTCAGGGCTTCCTCAGGTCTCAGCTCACAAAAGACCAACACCAAGTTCTTCTTATATACAAAGGTATTTATTGGACTTCATTGTTTGCTTCACATCCGAGGCGCGCAGCCCCACGTCTGTTACGCTTAGACCGTTGAAGTCCCCTCTGAGTCAGTCCCTCCCCTGCACCAGTTTAAGAGGCTTGCGCTGCTCCACCTCTTCCTCTCTTTCCTTTTCCGCAGGGTCTTCCTGCCCGCTGGGGTTTCGCCCCTCCTGGATTCCCCTGACGCGGAATCCCCAGATTGCTCTTCCCCCCTCCTGCGGGCTTTGGGACCTGGCTCCTCCTCCGGGCTCCCTGTACTTCCGCGCGCCTCCACATTTGAACTTGGCACGCGCGCCCAACCTCTAACCTTCCTTTTGACAGTTACACTACTCCCTTCACTACTCCCCTCCCCTTCCGGGAGGGTGGCTTGCTCCGACCTCCCTCCCTTCTCTGCTGCCGGAGCTGCTTCCCCTGATACACTGGAACCTCCACCCCCTTCGCTGCACTCTGGCGGGGAGGCTGGTCCTGACGCCCAGCTGCTACTTTGGGATCCCCCGCTGGCCCCCTGCTCCTGACACGTCCCCCCTGGGGCTCCCCTGGCCTTGACCACCGGCGCCCCCTTCTGGGAATCCTCTGATTTGCTGGAAAGACACATGGAATCTCTTGAGTCATTGTCATCCTCTTCCTCGCTGTCCTGGGATTCATCCCCATCGCTCTCCATCTCCTGCCTACCCTGTGCCTCTGTCCCTGAACCCCTGACACCGGGGCTTAGGGATTTTGTCAAAAAATCTTCTTCCGAGGTCTGATTTCTAAGTTGTCGAGGTCTGATTTCTTGTCCTGTGCTAAAAAGCCTTCTGTTTCGACCACCAAACTTTTCAGGGGAGCATTTGCAAGTGTTGGACACCATTTTTGAGTGAATTGCCGAAAGTCACATTTTTTCTGAAATTGTGACCCCGGGGCTTAGGGATTTTTTCAAAAAAATCTTCTTCTGCCGGTTAAGTTGTCGAGGGCTGATTTCTTGTCCTGTGAGAAAAAGGCTTCGGTTTCAACCGCCAAACTTTTCAGGGGAGTATTTGCAACCTTTGGGCACCATTTTTGAGTGAGTTGACAAAAGTCAGTTTTTTTCTGAAATTGTGACCCCGGGGCTTATCGATTTTTTCAAAAAAATATTTTTCCGCCGTTTAAGTTTTCGAGGGCTGATTTCTTGTCCTGCGATAAAAAGGCTTCGGTTTCGACCGCCAAACTTTTCAGGGGAGCATTTGCAACCGTTGGACACCATTTTTGAGTGAATTGCCGAAAGTCAGATTTCTTCTGAAATTGTGACCCCGGGGGTTAGGGATTTTTTCAAAAAAATCTTCTTCCGCCGGTTAACTTGTTGAGGGCTGATTTATTGTCCTGTGATAAAAAGGCTTCTGTTTTGACAGCCAAAACTTTCAGCGCAGTATTTGCAACCGTTGGGCACCATTATTGAGTGAATTACCGAAAGTCAGATTTTTTCTGAAATTGTGACCCCGGGGCTTAGGGATTTTTTCAAAAAAATCTTCTTCCGAGGTCTGATTTCTAAGGTGTCGAGGTCTGATTTCTTGTCCAGTGATAAAAAACCTTGTGTTTCAACCGCCAAACTTTTCAGGGGAGTATTTGCAACCGTTGGACACCATTTTTGAGTGAATTGCCGAAAGTCACATTTTTTCTGAAATTGTGCCGGGGCTTAGGGATTTTTTCAAAAAAATATTTTTCCGCCGGTTAAGTTGTCGAGGTCAGATTTCTTGTCCTGTGCTAAAAAGCCTTTTGTTTCGACCGCCAAACTTTTCAGGCGAGCATTTGCAAGCGTTGGACACCATTTTTGAGTGAATTGCCGAAAGTCACATTTTTTCTGAAATTGTGACCCCGGGGCTTAGGGATTTTTTCAAAAAAATCTTCTTCTGCCGGTTAAGTTTTCGAGGGCTGATTTCTTGTCCTGTCAGAAAAAGGCTTTGGTTTCGACCGCCAAACTTTTCAGGGGAGCATTTGCAACCGTTGGACACCATTATTGAGTGAATTGCCGAAAGTCAGATTTTTTCTGAAATTCTGACCCCGGGGCTTAGGGTTTTTTTCAAAAAAATCTTCTTCTGCCAGTTAAGTTGTCGAGGGCTGATTTCTTGTCCTGTGATAAAGGATTCTTGACAGAGATTTCCAAGATGGCGAACGGCACTTAGTCAGCGTGAGTGTGAGCTCCCTGATTTATCTTTTAACATTGTTTTAATGAGTATAGAAACCTTTTAACTTTTAACTTTAGTTTTTAGTTTTTAGTCTTAGTTTTAAATTAGTAAGTAGGAGGACGCCTTTTTCTATCGGGGAGACAACCATTAACCTTGAAACTGGGGCGGTTGCATGAAGAGAGAAATGACTAAGCAACTATACAGCCCTGCTTGTGGGAGAGGAACTGGGAAACGTACCAGAGATTCTAGAGATATAGATGACACAGAGGAACTGAGATGCCTGCCTCTTGCTAAACAAACAAAAATTAGTGAATCTGAAAGTACAAAGGATATTTTTAATATCCCGGTTTCAAACTCTTTCACACTGCTAGTAGAGATGAATGACGAGGAATCCAGTGTGAAAGAACCTTTTGATAACCTGCCTACTAAACCTTCAAGCAATAATAATACTGGCATCCACTCGAATGTTTGCACTAGAGCCCGTGAAAGCTGCATTGACGAGATACTATTTGAACACTCGACTACTTTAGACCTGGTTGCTAGAACAGTGGACTATATCTTTAAATACATAAAAGACATCCGAGGATCCTTGGAGAAGATTATCTCGCTTGTATCCCTAACAGGTAAAGACAGTTCCCCTGATGTACCACCTGAGATGAAGCCCTTACAAATGCCCAGAGCACCCGTTTTACCTCATACCTCCTGTATAATTCCTCAAGCTGCTGGCAATCAGAAAAGTGAGCAAGGTGAGCAAAATAAGAAGGAACAACACTCTGCACCTCCTCACAAACTGCTGCTGCAAGCTACCAAAATCTGCCTAACAGTTTGCCCCTTTAGAGGCAAGGTGATAAACTGGCATTATAAGAGTGATATAAGGAGTCACCTAGCGGAGCTTCTGAGGGTAACCCCTAGCTCTATTGACCTGAAGCATATTGATCATATTAGCAGCAGACCTCAGAGGCAGAGAGTGCTGCTCTCCTTTAAAACCAAAAAGCTCCCTGCACTTATTATGTCCTCAAGAAGCCTTCTAATTAACTATGGAATCCTTGCTACAAGAGTCTTTACCAATACCAAGATCTGCCCCCTCTTACCAAACTGCTTGTTCAAAAAGAAAGCAGATAAGTCTGAGGGTCCGCCAATTGCCACGACCCCAACTCCCCTGGCCGCAGATCTAATCAGCTGGTTTGACGCCCCCCTGCCTCCACTGACAAAGGCCATACATTTGGAGAATTCTACGGAGCGTGAGTTACTTCTATCCTTCTCCCAATTGCCAAAACTGGAGCGAACAGAGATAACGGACAGATTGGACGAGTTGCTACTCTGTCTCCGTAACTCAGAAGATCATGCTCATGTAAATAAGATGAATTCCTCACCAATTGTAGATCAGGCTACACAAGCCCAAGTGGTACCTGCTTTAACGACCTTTGATCTGCAACCTGGCTGTGCACAGCCTCGGGATGTCAAGTCCGGGCAGGATACAGTGGAAGATTCGACAACCCTCTGGTCAAATTCGGAAGCTGTGGCAAGACTGGATGCTCTTTTGGAGGCAAACCGAAAAGGATGCCTTCCACCTGCCTTACACTGCATGTTCCCTACAGCATCTGCAGATCCAAAAGGCCCACCCCCCTCAATCTTAGAGCATACTTTAAATGTAGAGTCTATGGACCTGTCGTTAAGTGATACTCCTGTGCACCAGAATCCATCCCTGCAGCTACCAATAATTAAGCCTCAATCCATGGCTGCTGCTGCGGTAAGTGGTGCTCGGAAATTGCCTGGTAAGCAAGCTACAATTACTTCCTTCTTCCAGCCTATTGTCCCCCCTCGCCGCATGCATTCCCAGGTGGATTCTGCCGTGCTGGTTCCGCAAGGCCCAGCATGACTCGAAGGGGTGACCAGGAGATTACTTACTTTCTTATCCTGGAATGTAGCTGGCATTAAACCTAAGCTGATGGATCCATCCTTTGTCGCCTACATAAAAGGCAGTCATATTCTTTTGCTGCAAGAGACCTGGGCTTGTGAGGGCTTCTCCCTATCAGGGTATAAGGGCTTCTACCTGAATGCACATCAGAATTTACTATCTCCTGGCAGACCACAAGGTGGGTTGGCTACCCTAGTTTCTTTGGCCTTAAACCTGCAGGTGGAACAAATCGACATCCAGTCGTCATCCATGCTGGGTGTTAAGCTACAAACAGCGGAGGAAGTGTTCGTGGTGATTAATGTTTATTTGCACCCAATCTATAAGAAAAACCTGGTGGACCAAAGATGGAGGGAAATTCAACAGACTCTTGAAACTCTCCTAGAGAAATATCCTGAAGCCACCTTCCTAGTTGCAGGAGATTTCAATGGCCGATTGTCTCACTCTGATAAATCATTATTTGCTAAATATAATAAATATCCCTCACTACCCATTTTAACCTCAGACCTTTTACCCAGGAATTTTAAAGACAGTGTTGCTACATATGCAGGTTTTAAATGTAGACAAACTTTGATGGCTCTTAATTTTCACCTTTTAAACGGAGCTCTCAGTTCTGATTACCCTGCCGAATTTACTTTCTGGTCAGGCTCCCGAGCCTCTACCATAGACTTTATTTGGACATCAGTAGACCTAATTCCCAAAATTTCCAACTTTAGGGTGGTAACGAGGCTGGAAAGTGACCATTTTCCATTAGAACTTTCTCTGACCCTGGATGGAGAATTGGCTACCTATTCCTGCGTGCCTATTACAAATAACCAGCTTCAGATGAGGCCCACTGCCTTAAAATGGACCGACAATATGGCTCAACGGATAAATGAACTCCTTTGGTCTGACCAACTGCAAGAGACAAGGGACTCCCTTATCCAGGCAGTTGAGCCACTGCCAATATATGACAATTTAGTAGAACTGCTAAAACCTTCGTTGGCTAAGACCCCGGTAATGAATAGTAACCATTTCTCTCATAAAAAGTGGTTTGACGAGGAATGTAGGCACTTCAAGAACAACCTATATAATGAATTCTTGGCATATAGGGCATCAAATGACTCCGCACCTAGCAGTCACCTTATGAACCTCAAGAGAAGGTATAAAGCACTATTAAAGGAAAAGAAGCGTGCGGCAGAAAGAAATGATTGGAAGAACCTTCTAAAAGCTGCAGAAAATAGAAATCCCTCCTCCTTTTGGCACCAAATTTCCAGATACCTGGGTAGACCGTTGTCAAGGATAGAACCCCAAATTTCAGCTGACACCTGGGCAAGCTTCTTCTCCGTTTTATATGCAGCTCACGCAGCTAGCGGAGGAAGGTTAGATTTGGCCCCCTTGCCAGAGTGGGATCCTGTTACCTGCTCTGAAGTGGAAACACTTATAGGCCAATTTGAGGCGGGCAAGGCACCCGGAGACGATCTTATTTCCATAGATGTTATTAAAGCCAATAAGGATTGGTGGTGTCCACCCCTAGCAGCTCTTTTTACTTATATAAACAAAACAGCACAATTTCCTCCAAGCTGGAACTCTGCACTGATTGTGTTAATTCACAAGAAAGGGCCGCGCACAGACCCGGCCAATTTTAGACCAATTAGCCTGCTAAATGTTATCGGGAAGATCTATTCAAGATTTCTACTTAACAAATTAACGACCTGGATGGAAAGCAACAATATCATCGCAGAGGAACAGGCGGGTTTCCGCCCCGGAAGATCAACAACAGACCAAATCTTAATCCTAAATCACTTGGCCACCAAGTACGCTGGCAATGGCCTAAAAGCCCTCCACGTCGCCTTTATAGACTTTAAGCAGGCCTTTGATCTAATTCCCAGGAACCAGCTATGGACAAAATTGGCAGCGACATCTATCGACCACCGCCTTCTCTTGCTGATTATTAATTTGCATACAAATACCCTCTTGAGGATTAGGATAGATAGTAAGGGGCTAGTCTCCAATCCAGTTGCCACCACTAGGGGGGTAAGACAGGGCTGTTTGCTTGCCCCTGCTCTGTTTAACTTCTATATTAATTCGCTAGTGGTGCATATGGCAAATGCTGATTTCCATCCACCAAAACTGGCAGGACGAGCCTTGAATGTCCTACTGTATGCGGACGATGCCGCCCTATTAGCTACCTCCCCCATCGGATTAAGGAGGATGCTTCGAGCTCTTCATGAATATGAGACCCAACACGAGCTCCAATTAAATTATGCCAAGACCAAAATAATGGTCTTTGCTGCTCGACCGAAACCTAATTTATGGTCAATTAATGGTATTCCTTTAGAGCAGGTCAGTTGCTTCAAGTACCTGGGTCAGGTTGTAAGATCAAATAGGTCCTTCCTGGCGCACAGAGAATACATAGCCTCGAACGCATCCAAAGCAGCCCTGATGATTAGAACCCTGTACTCCAAGAAACAGGCACAAACTGTCAATGTTGCCTTACGTCTCTTTAAAATGAAAGTCCTCCCTCTTCTGCTGGTGGGCATTGCCTTGGGCTCACGTAGGGATTTTGAAAAATTGGAATCTATCCAAACCCAATTCCTCAGGGCCATACTCAGGATCCCCCCCTCTGTGGCAGGTGCGATCATGAGACTGGAAACCGGTTGTCAAGCCTTTAGGTATGTGGCCCTGAAAGCGAAGTTATGGCTATGGCTCAAGCTCTGTTTCAGACCGGTGGGTTTGGCCCCCTTGATTCTGAGGGATAACTTTAAATCTCCATGGGAAGGGGAGATAGTGGAGGAAGTGCAGAAGTGTGGGTTGTCCTCCCTTTATATAGAGTCCATGACGTATAGCCACGCAAAGGCGGTGATCGCGCAAAGATTAAGGGATATTGCCAGACAGGAGGACATAGCCCGTGTGAAACCTGGGTTGTTTCTGGGGGAGCAGTTGTATCGGGCTGCTCCAGCTCGCTACCTGGCGGATATCCACTACGTGGAATACCGCAGACTATTTACTGTGGCTAGGCTGAATGTTCTTGACTCGGCGGTCCTGAAGGGAAGATATGGAGGAGTCCCATATGACCAGAGATTATGCCACTGTGCATTGGGTGAGGTAGAATCCACAGAGCACATTTTATTGAGCTGTCCCTTCTACAACGATTTAAGACAGTATCTTATAACTCCATACTTACCCCAGCTCAGTTCCCGACAAAGAGGAAAGCAGACAGCATATCTGCTAAATAAGTCTTCTGGGAAAACAACCTTGTCAGTGGCTAAATTTCTTTTCCTGGCACTCAAGTGTCGGAAACGTATAATTGAATGCTTTGACGTGGGTTATCTGTGAGAGGTCTAGTACTGTGGCCCTACCTTACTTATGTACCTTATGTAACTTATGATGTTATAGTTTATAATTATTGTGTAATGTTTTAATTCTGACTATTGGTCGAATAAAGAAATTGATTGATTGTCCTGTGATAAAAAGGCTTCGGTTTTGACCGCCAAACTTTTCAGGAGAGCATTTGCAACCGTTGGACACCATTTTTGAGTGAATTGCCGAAAGTCAGATTTTTTCTGAAATTGTGACCCCGGGGCTTAGGGTTTTTTTTCAAAAAAATATTTTTCCGCCGGTTAAGTTCTCGAGGGTTGATTTCTTGTCCTGTGATAAAAAGCCTTTTCCCGCCGGTTAAGTTTTCGAGGGTTGATTTCTTGTCCTGTGATAAAAAGGCTTCGGTTTCGACCGGCAAACTTTTCAGTGGAGCATTTGCAACCGTTGGACACCATTTTTGAGTGAATTGCCGAAAGTCAGATTTTTTCTGAAATTGTGACCCCGCGGCTTAGGGTTTTTTTCAAAAAAATCTTCTTCTGCCCCTTAAGTTTTCGAGGGCTGATTTCTTGTCCTGTGATAAAAAGGCTTCGGTTTCGACCGCCAAACTTTTCAGGGGAGCATTTGCAACCGTTGCACACCATTTTTGAGTGAATTGCCGAAAGTCAGATTTTTTATGAAATTGTGACCCCGGGGCTTAGGGTTTTTTCAAAAAAATCTTCATCTGCCGGTTAAGTTGTCGAGGTCAGATTTCTTGTCCTGTGATAAAAAGCCTTCGGTTTCGACCGCCAAACGTTTCAGCGGAGCATTTGCAACCTTTGGGCACCATTTTTGAGTGAGTTGACAAAAGTCAGTTTTTTTCTGAAAGTGTGCCCCAGGGGCTTAGGGATTTTTTCAAAAAAATCTTCTTCCGCCGGTTAAATTGTCGAGGTCTGATATCTTGTCCTGTGATAAAAATACTTCTGTTTCAACCGCCAAACTTTTCAAGGGAGCATTTGCAACCGTTGGACACCATTTTTGAGTGAGTTGACAAAAATCAGTTTTTTTCTGAAATTGTGCCCCCGGGGCTTACGGATTTTTTCAAAAAAATTTTTTTCCGCCCGTTAAGTTTTCGAGGGCTGATTTCTTGTCCTGTGATAAAAACCTTTCTGTTTCGACCGCCAAAAGTTTCAGCGGAGGATTTGCAACCGTTGGGCACCATTATTGAGTGAATTACCGAAAGTCAGATTTTTTCTGAGATTGTGACCCCGGGGCTTAGGGATTTTTTCAAAAAAATCTTCTTCCGAGGTCTGATTTCTAAGTTGTCAAGGTCTGATTTCTTGTCCAGTGATAAAAAGCCTTGTGTTTCAACTGCCAAACTTTTCAGGGGAGTATTTGCAACCGTTGGACACCATTTTTGAATGAGTTGACAAAAGTCAGTTTTGTTCTGAAAGTGTGCCCCAGGGGTTTGTCCAGTGATAAAAACCCATCTGTTTCCACCGAAAAACCTTTCAGGGGATTGTTTGCAACAGTTGGGCACCATTTTTGAGTGAATTTCAAAATGCCAGATTTTTGCTGAAATTGTGACCGCACGGCTTAGGGATTTTTTTTTTTTTAAAGTTGTTCAGACGTCGAGGGCTAATTCTGTTTCCGATGATTAAAAACCCATCTGTTTCCACTGAGAAAAATTTCAGGGGATCATTTGCAACAGTTTGGCACCATTTTTGAGTGAATTCCAGAACATCAGATTTTTCCTGAAATTGTGACGGCGCGGCTTAGGGATTTTTTCAGAAAAAGTTGTTCAGACGTCGAGCGCTAATTCTGTTTCCGATGAGAAAAACCCATCTGTTTCCACCGAAAAACCTTCCAGGGGATCGTTTGCAACAGTTTGGCACCATTTTTGAGTGAATTTCAAAATGTCAGATTTTTGCTGAAATTGTGACAGCGCGGCTTAGGGATTTTTTTTTTAAAAAGTTGTTCAGACGTCGAGGGCTATTTCTGTTTCTGATGAGAAAAACCCGTCTGTTTCCACCGAAAAACCTTTCAGGGGATCGTTTGCAACAGTTTGGCACCATTTTTGAATGAATTCCAGAACGTCAGATTTTTGCTGAAATTGTGACCCCGCGCGGGTTAGGGATTTTTTCAAAAAAATATTTTTCTGCAATTTCAGACGTCGAGGGCTAATTCTGTTTCCCATGAGAAAAACCCATCTGTTTCCACTGACAAACCTTTCAGGGGATCGTTTGCAACAGTTTGGCCCCATTTTTGATTGAATTCCAGAACGTCAGATTTTTGCTGAAATTGTGACCGCGCGCGGGTTAGGGATATTTTCAAAAAAATATTTTTCTGCAATTTCAGACGTCGAGGGCTAATTCTGTTTCCGATGATAAATATCCATCTGTTTCCACCAAAAAACATTTCAGGGGATCGTTTGCAACAGTTTGGCACCATTTAGGGATTTTTTCAGAAAAAGTTGTTCAGACGTCGAGCGCTAATTCTGTTTCCGATGAGAAAAACCCATCTGTTTCCACCGAAAAACCTTCCAGGGGATCGTTTGCTACACTTTGGCACCATTTTTGAGTGAATTTCAAAATGTCAGATTTTTGCTGAAATTGTGACCGCGCGGCTTAGGGATTTTTTTTTTAAAAAGTTGTTCAGACGTCGAGGGCTATTTCTGTTTCTGATGAGAGAAACCCGTCTGTTTCCACCGAAAAACCTTCCAGGGGATCGTTTGCTACACTTTGGCACCATTTTTGAGTGAATTCCAGAACGTCAGATTTTTGCTGAAATTGTGATCGAACGGCTTAGGGATGTTTTCAGAAAAAGTTGTTTAGACATCGAGGGCTATTTCTGTTTCCGATGAGAAAAACCCATCTGTTTCCGCCGAAAAACCTTTCAGGGGATCGTTTGCAACAGTTTGGGACCATTTTTGAGTGAATTCCAAAATGTCATATTTTGCTGAAATTGTGATCGCGCGGCTTAGGGACTTTTTCAGAAAAAGTTGTTCAGACGTCAAGGGCTAATTCTGTTTCCGATGAGAGAAACCCATCTCTTTCCACCGAAAAACCTTTCAGGGGAACGTTTGCAACAGTTTGGCACCATTTTTGAGTGAATTCCAGAACGTCAGATTTTTGCTGAAATTGTAACCGCGCGGCTTAGTGATTTTTTTTTTTTAAAAGTTGTTTAAACGTCAAGGGCTAATTCTGTTTCCGATGATAAAAACACATCTGTTTCCACTGAAAAACCTTTCAGGGGATCGTTTGCAGTAGTTTGGCACCGTTTTTGAGTGAATTCCAGAACGACTCATTTTTGCTGAAATTGTGTCCTCGCGGCTGAGGGATTTTTTTTTTTTAAAAGTTGTTTAGACGTCAAGGGCTAATTCTGTTTCCGATGATAAAAACACATCTGTTTCCACTGAAAAACCTTTCAGGGGATCGTTTGCAGTAGTTTGGCACCATTTTTGACTGAATTCCAGAACGTCAGATTTTTGCTGAAATTGTGACCGCGCGGTTTAGGGATTTTTTCAGAAAAAGTTTTTAGACGTCGAGGGCTAATTTTGTTTCCGATGAGAAAAACCCATCTGTTTCCACCGAAAAAACTTTCAGGGGATCGTTTGCAACAGTTTGCACCATTTTTGAGTGAATTCCAGAACGTCAGATTTTTGCTGAAATTGTGACCGCGCGGCTTAGGGATTTTTTCAAAAAAATATTTTCCGGCAATTTCTGACGTCGAGGTCTAATTCTGTTTCCGATGAGAAAAACCCATCTGTTTCCACCGAAAAGCCTTTCAGGGGATCGTTTGCAACAGTTTGGCACCATTTTTGAGTGAATTCCAAAATGTCAGATTTTTGCTGAAATTGTGACCGCGCGGATTATGGATTTTTTTTAAAAAAAGGTGTTTAGACGTCAAGGGCTAATTCTGTTTCCGATGAGAAAAACCCATCTGTTTCCACCGAAAACCTTTCAGGGGATCATTTGCAACAGTTTGGCACCATTTTTGAGTGAATTCCAGAACGTCAGATTTTGGCTGAAATTGTGACCGCGCGTCTTAGGGATTTTTTCAGAAAAAGTTGTTTAGACGTCGAGGGCTAATTTTGTTTCCGATGAGAAAAACCCATCTGTTTCCACCGAAAAACCTTTCAGGGGATCGTTTGCAACAGTTTGCACCATTTTTGAGTGAATTCCAGAACGTCAGATTTTTGCTGAAATTGTGACCGCGCGGCTTAGGGATTTTTTCAAAAAAATATTTTCCTGCAATTTCAGACGTCGAGGGCTATTTCTTTTTCCGATGAGAAAAACCCATCTGTTTCCACCGAAAAACCTTTCAGGGGATCGTTTGCAAAAGTTTGGCACCATTTTTGAGTGAATTCCAGAACGTCAGATTTTTGCTGAAATTGTGACCGCGCGGCTTAGGGATTTTTTCAAAAAAATATTTTTCTGCAATTTCAGACATCGAGGGCTAATTCTGTTTCCGATGAGAAAAATCCATCTGTTTCCACCGAAAAACCTTTCAGGGGATCGTTTGCAACAGTTTGGCACCATTTTTGAGTGAATTCCAAAATGTCAGATTTTTGCTGAAATTGTGACCACGCGGCTTAGGGATTGTTTCAGAAAAAGTTGTTCAGACGTCGAGGTCTAATTCTGTGTCTGATGAGAAAAACCCATCTGTTTCCACCGAAAAACCTTTCAGGGGATCGTTTGCTACAGTTTGGCACCATTTTTGAGTGAATTCCAGAACGTCAGATTTTTGCTGAAATTGTGACCACGCGGCTTAGGGATTTTTTCAGAAAAAGTAGTTCAGACGTCGAGGGCTAATTCTGTTTCCGATGAGAAAAACCCATGTGTTTCCACTGAAAAACCTTTCATGGGATCGTTTGCAACAGTTTGGCACCATTTTTGAGTGAATTCCAAAATGTCAGATTTTTGCTGAAATTGTGACCGCGCGGCTTAGGCATTTTTTCAGAAAAAGATGTTCAGACGTCGAGGTCTAATTCTGTTTCTGATGAGAAAAACCCATCTGTTTCCACCGAAAAACCTTTCAGGGGATCGTTTGCAACAGTTTGGCACCATTTTTGAGTGAATTTCAGAACGTCAGATTTTTGCTGAAATTGTGACCGCGCGGCTTAGGGATTTTTTCAGAAAAAGTAGTTCAGACGTCGAGGGCTAATTCTGTTTCCGATGAGAAAAACCCATGTGTTTCCACTGAAAAACCTTTCATGGGATCGTTTGCAACATTTTGGCACCATTTTTGAGTGAATTCCAGAACGTTAGATTTTTGCTGAAATTGTGACCGCGCGGCTTCGGGATTTCTTCAGAAAAAGTTGTTCAGACATCGAGGGCTAATTCTGTTTCCGATGAGAAAAACCCATCTGTTTCCACCGAAAAACCTTTCAGGGGATCGTTTGCAACAGTTTGGCACCATTTTTGAGTGAATTCCAAAATCTCAGATTTTTGCTGAAATTGTGACCGCGCGGCTTAGGGATTTTTTCAGAAAAAGTTGTTCAGACGTCGAGGGCTAAATCTGTTTCCGATGAGAAAAACCCATCCGTTTCCACCAAAAACCTTTCAGGGGATCGTTTGCAGTAGTTTGGCACCGTTTTTGAGTGAATTCCAGAACGTCTCATTTTTGCTGAAATTGTTTCTGCGCGGCTTTGGGATTTTTTCAGAAAAAGTTGTTTAGACGTCGAGGGCTAATTCTGTTTCCGATGAGAAAAACTCATCTGTTTCCGCCGAAAAATCTTTCAGGGGATCGTTTGCAACAGTTTGGCACCATTTGTGAGTGAATTCCAGAACGTCAGATTTTCGCTGAAATTGTGACCGCGCGCCTTAGGGGTTTTTTCAGAAAAAGTTGTTTAGACGTCGAGGGCTAATTCTGTTTCCGATGAGAAAAACACACCAGTTTCCACCGAAAAACCTTTCAGGAGATCGTTTGCAACAGTTTGGCACCATTTTCGAGGGAATTCCAGAACGTCAGATTTTTGCTGAAATTGTGACCGCGCGGTTTAGGGATTTTTTCAGAAAAAGTTTTTAGACGTCGAGGGCTAATTTTGTTTCCGATGAGAAAAACCCATCTGTTTCCACCGAAAAACCTTTCAGGGGATCGTTTGCAACAGTTTGCACCATTTTTGAGTGAATTCCAGAACGTCAGATTTTTGCTGAAATTGTGACCGCGCGGCTTAGGGATTTTTTCAAAAAAATATTTTCCGGCAATTTCAGACGTCGAGGGCTAATTCTGTTTCCGATGAGAAAAACCCATCTGTTTCCACCGAAAAGCCTTTCAGGGGATCGTTTGCAACAGTTTGGCACCATTTTTGAGTGAATTCCAAAATGTCAGATTTTTGCTGAAATTGTGACCGCGCGGATTATGGATTTTTTTTTAAAAAAGGTGTTTAGACGTCAAGGGCTAATTCTGTTTCCGATGAGAAAAACCCATCTGTTTCCACCGAAAACCTTTCAGGGGATCATTTGCAACAGTTTGGCACCATTTTTGAGTGAATTCCAGAACGTCAGATTTTGGCTGAAATTGTGACCGCGCGTCTTAGGGATTTTTTCAGAAAAAGTTGTTTAGACGTCGAGGGCTAATTTTGTTTCCGATGAGAAAAACCCATCTGTTTCCACCGAAAAACCTTTCAGGGGATCATTTGCAACAGTTTGCACCATTTTTGAGTGAATTCCAGAACGTCAGATTTTTGCTGAAATTGTGACCGCGCGGCTTAGGGATTTTTTCAAAAAAATATTTTCCTGCAATTTCAGACGTCGAGGGCTATTTCTTTTTCCGATGAGAAAAACCCATCTGTTTCCACCGAAAAACCTTTCAGGGGATCGTTTGCAAAAGTTTGGCACCATTTTTGAGTGAATTCCAGAACGTCAGATTTTTGCTGAAATTGTGACCGCGCGGCTTAGGGATTTTTTCAAAAAAATATTTTTCTGCAATTTCAGACATCGAGGGCTAATTCTGTTTCCGATGAGAAAAACCCATCTGTTTCCACCGAAAAACCTTTCAGGGGATCGTTTGCAACAGTTTGGCACCATTTTTGAGTGAATTCCAGAACGTCAGATTTTTGCTGAAATTGTGACCGCGCGGCTTAGGGATTTTTTTTACAAAAGGTGTTTAGACGTCAAGGGCTAATTCTGTTTCCGATGAGAAAAACCCATCTGTTTCCACCGAAAACCTTTCAGGGGATCATTTGCAACAGTTTGGCACCATTTTTGAGTGAATTCCAGAACGTCAGATTTTGGCTGAAATTGTGACCGCGCGGCTTAGGGATTTTTTCAGAAAAAGTTGTTTAGACGTCGAGGGCTAATTTTGTTTCCGATGAGAAAAACCCATCTGTTTCCACCGAAAAACCTTTCAGGGGATCGTTTGCAACAGTTTGGCACCATTTTTGAGTGAATTCCAAAATGTCAGATTTTTGCTGAAATTGTGACCGCGCGACTTAGGGATTTTTTCAAAAAAATATTTTCCGGCAATTTCAGACGTCGAGGTCTAATTCTGTTTCTGATGAGAAAAATCCATCTGTTTCCACTGAAAAACCATTAAGGGATCGTTTGCAACAGTTTGCACCATTTTTGAGTGAATTCCAGAACGTCAGATTTTTGCTGAAATTGTGACCGCGCGGCTTAGGGATTTTTTCAAAAAAATATTTTCCGGCAATTTCTGACGTCGAGGTCTAATTCTGTTTCCGATGAGAAAAACCCATCTGTTTCCACCGAAAAGCCTTTCAGGGGATCGTTTGCAACAGTTTGGCACCATTTTTGAGTGAATTCCAAAATGTCAGATTTTTGCTGAAATTGTGACCGCGCGGATTATGGATTTTTTTTTTAAAAAAGGTGTTTAGACGTCAAGGGCTAATTCTGTTTCCGATGAGAAAAACCCATCTGTTTCCACCGAAAACCTTTCAGGGGATCATTTGCAACAGTTTGGCACCATTTTTGAGTGAATTCCAGAACGTCAGATTTTGGCTGAAATTGTGACCGCGCGTCTTAGGGATTTTTTCAGAAAAAGTTGTTTAGACGTCGAGGGCTAATTTTGTTTCCGATGAGAAAAAACCCATCTGTTTCCACCGAAAAACCTTTCAGGGGATCGTTTGCAACAGTTTGCACCATTTTTGAGTGAATTCCAGAACGTCAGATTTTTGCTGAAATTGTGACCGCGCGGCTTAGGGATTTTTTCAAAAAAATATTTTCCTGCAATTTCAGACGTCGAGGGCTATTTCTTTTTCCGATGAGAAAAACCCATCTGTTTCCACCGAAAAACCTTTCAGGGGATCGTTTGCAAAAGTTTGGCACCATTTTTGAGTGAATTCCAGAACGTCAGATTTTTGCTGAAATTGTGACCGCGCGGCTTAGGGATTTTTTTCAAAAAAATATTTTCTGCAATTTCAGACATCGAGGGCTAATTCTGTTTCCGATGAGAAAAACCCATCTGTTTCCACCGAAAAACCTTTCAGGGGCTCGTTTGCAACCGTTTGGCACCATTTTTGAGTGAATTCCAGAACGTCAGATTTTTGCTGAAATTGTGACCGCGCGGCTTAGGGATTTTTTCAAAAAAATATTTTTCTGCAATTTCAGACATCGAGGCCTAATTCTGTTTCCGATGAGAAAAACCCATCTGTTTCCACCGAAAAACCTTTCAGGGGATCGTTTGCAACAGTTTGCACCATTTTTGAGTGAATTCCAGAACGTCAGATTTTTGCTGAAATTGTGACCGCGCGGCTTAGGGATTTTTTTTAAAAAAAGGTGTTTAGACGTCAAGGGCTAATTCTGTTTCCGATGAGAAAAACCCATCTGTTTCCACCGAAAACCTTTCAGGGGATCATTTGCAACAGTTTGGCACCATTTTTGAGTGAATTCCAGAACGTCAGATTTTTGCTGAAATTGTGACCGCGCGCCTTAGGGGTTTTTTCAGAAAAAGTTGTTTAGACGTCGAGGGCTAATTCTGTTTCCGATGAGAAAAACACACCAGTTTCCACCGAAAAACCTTTCAGGAGATCGTTTGCAACAGTTTGGCACCATTTTCGAGGGAATTCCAGAACGTCAGATTTTTGCTGAAATTGTGACCGCGCGGTTTAGGGATTTTTTCAGAAAAAGTTTTTAGACGTCGAGGGCTAATTTTGTTTCCGATGAGAAAAACCCATCTGTTTCCACCGAAAAACCTTTCAGGGGATCGTTTGCAACAGTTTGCACCATTTTTGAGTGAATTCCAGAACGTCAGATTTTTGCTGAAATTGTGACCGCGCGGCTTAGGGATTTTTTCAAAAAAATATTTTCCGGCAATTTCAGACGTCGAGGGCTAATTCTGTTTCCGATGAGAAAAACCCATCTGTTTCCACCGAAAAGCCTTTCAGGGGATCGTTTGCAACAGTTTGGCACCATTTTTGAGTGAATTCCAAAATGTCAGATTTTTGCTGAAATTGTGACCGCGCGGATTATGGATTTTTTTTAAAAAAAGGTGTTTAGACGTCAAGGGCTAATTCTGTTTCCGATGAGAAAAACCCATCTGTTTCCACCGAAAACCTTTCAGGGGATCATTTGCAACAGTTTGGCACCATTTTTGAGTGAATTCCAGAACGTCAGATTTTGGCTGAAATTGTGACCGCGCGTCTTAGGGATTTTTTCAGAAAAAGTTGTTTAGACGTCGAGGGCTAATTTTGTTTCCGATGAGAAAAACCCATCTGTTTCCACCGAAAAACCTTTCAGGGGATCGTTTGCAACAGTTTGCACCATTTTTGAGTGAATTCCAGAACGTCAGATTTTTGCTGAAATTGTGACCGCGCGGCTTAGGGATTTTTTCAAAAAAATATTTTCCTGCAATTTCAGACGTCGAGGGCTATTTCTTTTTCCGATGAGAAAAACCCATCTGTTTCCACCGAAAAACCTTTCAGGGGATCGTTTGCAAAAGTTTGGCACCATTTTTGAGTGAATTCCAGAACGTCAGATTTTTGCTGAAATTGTGACCGCGCGGCTTAGGGATTTTTTCAAAAAAATATTTTTCTGCAATTTCAGACATCGAGGGCTAATTCTGTTTCCGATGAGAAAAACCCATCTGTTTCCACCGAAAAACCTTTCAGGGGATCGTTTGCAACAGTTTGGCACCATTTTTGAGTGAATTCCAGAACGTCAGATTTTTGCTGAAATTGTGACCGCGCGGCTTAGGGATTTTTTTTACAAAAGGTGTTTAGACGTCAAGGGCTAATTCTGTTTCCGATGAGAAAAACCCATCTGTTTCCACCGAAAACCTTTCAGGGGATCATTTGCAACAGTTTGGCACCATTTTTGAGTGAATTCCAGAACGTCAGATTTTTGCTGAAATTGTGACCGCGCGGCTTAGGGATTTTTTCAGAAAAAGTTGTTTAGACGTCGAGGGCTAATTTTGTTTCCGATGAGAAAAACCCATCTGTTTCCACCGAAAAACCATTCAGGGGATCGTTTGCAACAGTTTGGCACCATTTTTGAGTGAATTCCAAAATGTCAGATTTTTGCTGAAATTGTGACCGCGCGACTTAGGGATTTTTTCAAAAAAATATTTTCCGGCAATTTCAGACGTCGAGGTCTAATTCTGTTTCTGATGAGAAAAATCCATCTGTTTCCACTGAAAAACCATTAAGGGGATCGTTTGCAACAGTTTGCACCATTTTTGAGTGAATTCCAGAACGTCAGATTTTTGCTGAAATTGTGACCGCGCGGCTTAGGGATTTTTTCAAAAAAATATTTTCCGGCAATTTCTGACGTCGAGGTCTAATTCTGTTTCCGATGAGAAAAACCCATCTGTTTCCACCGAAAAGCCTTTCAGGGGATCGTTTGCAACAGTTTGGCACCATTTTTGAGTGAATTCCAAAATGTCAGATTTTTGCTGAAATTGTGACCGCGCGGATTATGGATTTTTTTTAAAAAAAGGTGTTTAGACGTCAAGGGCTAATTCTGTTTCCGATGAGAAAAACCCATCTGTTTCCACCGAAAACCTTTCAGGGGATCATTTGCAACAGTTTGGCACCATTTTTGAGTGAATTCCAGAACGTCAGATTTTGGCTGAAATTGTGACCGCGCGTCTTAGGGATTTTTTCAGAAAAAGTTGTTTAGACGTCGAGGGCTAATTTTGTTTCCGATGAGAAAAACCCATCTGTTTCCACCGAAAAACCTTTCAGGGGATCGTTTGCAACAGTTTGGCACCATTTTTGAGTGAATTCCAGAACGTCAGATTTTTGCTGAAATTGTGACCGCGCGGCTTAGGGATTTTTTCAAAAAAATATTTTTCTGCAATTTCAGACATCGAGGCCTAATTCTGTTTCCGATGAGAAAAACCCATCTGTTTCCACCGAAAAACCTTTCAGGGGATCGTTTGCAACAGTTTGCACCATTTTTGAGTGAATTCCAGAACGTCAGATTTTTGCTGAAATTGTGACCGCGCGGCTTAGGGATTTTTTTTTAAAAAAGGTGTTTAGACGTCAAGGGCTAATTCTGTTTCCGATGAGAAAAACCCATCTGTTTCCACCGAAAAACCTTTCAGGGGATCGTTTGCAAAAGTTTGGCACCATTTTTGAGTGAATTCCAAAATGTCAGATTTTTGCTGAAATTGTGACCGCGCGACTTAGGGATTTTTTCAAAAAAATATTTTCCGGCAATTTCAGACGTCGAGGGCTAATTCTTTTTCCGATGAGAAAAATCCATCTGTTTCCACCGAAAAACCATTAAGGGGATCGTGTGCAACAGTTTGGCACCATTTTTGAGTGAATTCCAGAACGTCAGATTTTTGCTGAAATTGTGACCTTGCGGCTTCGGGATTTCTTCAGAAAAAGTTGTTCAGACGTCAAGGGCTAATTCTGTTTCCGATGAGAAAAACCCATCTGTTTCCACCGAAAAACCTTTCAGGGGATCGTTTGCAACAGTTTGGCACCATTTTTGAGTGAATTCCAAAATGTCAGATTTTTGCTGAAATTGTGACCACGCGGCTTAGGGATTGTTTCAGAAAAAGTTGTTCAGACGTCGAGGTCTAATTCTGTTTCTGATGAGAAAAACCCATCTGTTTCCACCGAAAAACCTTTCAGGGGATCGTTTGCTACAGTTTGGCACCATTTTTGAGTGAATTTCAGAACGTCAGATTTTTGCTGAAATTGTGACCACGCGGCTTAGGGATTTTTTCAGAAAAAGTAGTTCAGACGTCGAGGGCTAATTCTGTTTCCGATGAGAAAAACCCATGTGTTTCCACTGAAAAACCTTTCATGGGATCGTTTGCAACAGTTTGGCACCATTTTTGAGTGAATTCCAAAATGTCAGATTTTTGCTGAAATTGTGACCGCGCGGCTTAGGCATTTTTTCAGAAAAAGATGTTCAGACGTCGAGGTCTAATTCTGTTTCTGATGAGAAAAACCCATCTGTTTCCACCGAAAAACCTTTCAGGGGATCGTTTGCAACAGTTTGGCACCATTTTTGAGTGAATTTCAGAACGTCAGATTTTTGCTGAAATTGTGACCGCGCGGCTTAGGGATTTTTTCAGAAAAAGTAGTTCAGACGTCGAGGGCTAATTCTGTTTCCGATGAGAAAAACCCATGTGTTTCCACTGAAAAACCTTTCATGGGATCGTTTGCAACATTTTGGCACCATTTTTGAGTGAATTCCAGAACGTTAGATTTTTGCTGAAATTGTGACCGCGCGGCTTCGGGATTTCTTCAGAAAAAGTTGTACAGACATCGAGGGCTAATTCTGTTTCCGATGAGAAAAACCCATCTGTTTCCACCGAAAAACCTTTCAGGGGATCGTTTGCAACAGTTTGGCACCATTTTTGAGTGAATTCCAAAATCTCAGATTTTTGCTGAAATTGTGACCGCGCGGCTTAGGGATTTTTTCAGAAAAAGTTGTTCAGACGTCGAGGGCTAATTCTGTTTCCGATGAGAAAAACACACCAGTTTCCACCGAAAAACCTTTCAGGAGATCGTTTGCAACAGTTTGGCACCATTTTCGAGGGAATTCCAGAACGTCAGATTTTTGCTGAAATTGTTTCTGCGCGGCTTTGGGATTTTTTCAGAAAAAGTTGGTTAGACGTCGAGGGCTAATTCTGTTTCCGATGAGAAAAACTCATCTGTTTCCGCCGAAAAATCTTTCAGGGGATCGTTTGCAACAGTTTGGCACCATTTGTGAGTGAATTCCAGAACGTCAGATTTTCGCTGAAATTGTGACCGCGCGCCTTAGGGGTTTTTTCAGAAAAAGTTGTTTAGACGTCGAGGGCTAATTCTGTTTCCGATGAGAAAAACACACCAGTTTCCACCGAAAAACCTTTCAGGAGATCGTTTGCAACAGTTTGGCACCATTTTCGAGGGAATTCCAGAACGTCAGATTTTTGCTGAAATTGTGACCGCGCGGTTTAGGGATTTTTTCAGAAAAAGTTTTTAGACGTCGAGGGCTAATTTTGTTTCCGATGAGAAAAACCCATCTGTTTCCACCGAAAAACCTTTCAGGGGATCGTTTGCAACAGTTTGCACCATTTTTGAGTGAATTCCAGAACGTCAGATTTTTGCTGAAATTGTGACCGCGCGGCTTAGGGATTTTTTCAAAAAAATATTTTCCGGCAATTTCAGACGTCGAGGGCTAATTCTGTTTCCGATGAGAAAAACCCATCTGTTTCCACCGAAAAGCCTTTCAGGGGATCGTTTGCAACAGTTTGGCACCATTTTTGAGTGAATTCCAAAATGTCAGATTTTTGCTGAAAGTGTGACCTTGCGGCTTCGGGATTTCTTCAGAAAAAGTTGTTCAGACGTCAAGGGCTAATTCTGTTTCCGATGAGAAAAACCCATCTGTTTCCACCGAAAAACCTTTCAGGGGATCGTTTGCAACAGTTTGGCACCATTTTTGAGTGAATTCCAAAATGTCAGATTTTTGCTGAAATTGTGACCACGCGGCTTAGGGATTGTTTCAGAAAAAGTTGTTCAGACGTCGAGGTCTAATTCTGTTTCTGATGAGAAAAACCCATCTGTTTCCACCGAAAAACCTTTCAGGGGATCGTTTGCTACAGTTTGGCACCATTTTTGAGTGAATTTCAGAACGTCAGATTTTTGCTGAAATTGTGACCACGCGGCTTAGGGATTTTTTCAGAAAAAGTAGTTCAGACGTCGAGGGCTAATTCTGTTTCCGATGAGAAAAACCCATGTGTTTCCACTGAAAAACCTTTCATGGGATCGTTTGCAACAGTTTGGCACCATTTTTGAGTGAATTCCAAAATGTCAGATTTTTGCTGAAATTGTGACCGCGCGGCTTAGGCATTTTTTCAGAAAAAGATGTTCAGACGTCGAGGTCTAATTCTGTTTCTGATGAGAAAAACCCATCTGTTTCCACCGAAAAACCTTTCAGGGGATCGTTTGCAACAGTTTGGCACCATTTTTGAGTGAATTTCAGAACGTCAGATTTTTGCTGAAATTGTGACCGCGCGGCTTAGGGATTTTTTCAGAAAAAGTAGTTCAGACGTCGAGGGCTAATTCTGTTTCCGATGAGAAAAACCCATGTGTTTCCACTGAAAAACCTTTCATGGGATCGTTTGCAACATTTTGGCACCATTTTTGAGTGAATTCCAGAACGTTAGATTTTTGCTGAAATTGTGACCGCGCGGCTTCGGGATTTCTTCAGAAAAAGTTGTACAGACATCGAGGGCTAATTCTGTTTCCGATGAGAAAAACCCATCTGTTTCCACCGAAAAACCTTTCAGGGGATCGTTTGCAACAGTTTGGCACCATTTTTGAGTGAATTCCAAAATCTCAGATTTTTGCTGAAATTGTGACCGCGCGGCTTAGGGATTTTTTCAGAAAAAGTTGTTCAGACGTCGAGGGCTAATTCTGTTTCCGATGAGAAAAACACACCAGTTTCCACCGAAAAACCTTTCAGGAGATCGTTTGCAACAGTTTGGCACCATTTTCGAGGGAATTCCAGAACGTCAGATTTTTGCTGAAATTGTTTCTGCGCGGCTTTGGGATTTTTTCAGAAAAAGTTGGTTAGACGTCGAGGGCTAATTCTGTTTCCGATGAGAAAAACTCATCTGTTTCCGCCGAAAAATCTTTCAGGGGATCGTTTGCAACAGTTTGGCACCATTTGTGAGTGAATTCCAGAACGTCAGATTTTCGCTGAAATTGTGACCGCGCGCCTTAGGGGTTTTTTCAGAAAAAGTTGTTTAGACGTCGAGGGCTAATTCTGTTTCCGATGAGAAAAACACACCAGTTTCCACCGAAAAACCTTTCAGGAGATCGTTTGCAACAGTTTGGCACCATTTTCGAGGGAATTCCAGAACGTCAGATTTTTGCTGAAATTGTGACCGCGCGGTTTAGGGATTTTTTCAGAAAAAGTTTTTAGACGTCGAGGGCTAATTTTGTTTCCGATGAGAAAAACCCATCTGTTTCCACCGAAAAACCTTTCAGGGGATCGTTTGCAACAGTTTGCACCATTTTTGAGTGAATTCCAGAACGTCAGATTTTTGCTGAAATTGTGACCGCGCGGCTTAGGGATTTTTTCAAAAAAATATTTTCCGGCAATTTCAGACGTCGAGGGCTAATTCTGTTTCCGATGAGAAAAACCCATCTGTTTCCACCGAAAAGCCTTTCAGGGGATCGTTTGCAACAGTTTGGCACCATTTTTGAGTGAATTCCAAAATGTCAGATTTTTGCTGAAATTGTGACCGCGCGGATTATGGATTTTTTTTAAAAAAAGGTGTTTAGACGTCAAGGGCTAATTCTGTTTCCGATGAGAAAAACCCATCTGTTTCCACCGAAAACCTTTCAGGGGATCATTTGCAACAGTTTGGCACCATTTTTGAGTGAATTCCAGAACGTCAGATTTTGGCTGAAATTGTGACCGCGCGTCTTAGGGATTTTTTCAGAAAAAGTTGTTTAGACGTCGAGGGCTAATTTTGTTTCCGATGAGAAAAACCCATCTGTTTCCACCGAAAAACCTTTCAGGGGATCATTTGCAACAGTTTGCACCATTTTTGAGTGAATTCCAGAACGTCAGATTTTTGCTGAAATTGTGACCGCGCGGCTTAGGGATTTTTTCAAAAAAATATTTTCCTGCAATTTCAGACGTCGAGGGCTATTTCTTTTTCCGATGAGAAAAACCCATCTGTTTCCACCGAAAAACCTTTCAGGGGATCGTTTGCAAAAGTTTGGCACCATTTTTGAGTGAATTCCAGAACGTCAGATTTTTGCTGAAATTGTGACCGCGCGGCTTAGGGATTTTTTCAAAAAAATATTTTTCTGCAATTTCAGACATCGAGGGCTAATTCTGTTTCCGATGAGAAAAACCCATCTGTTTCCACCGAAAAACCTTTCAGGGGATCGTTTGCAACAGTTTGGCACCATTTTTGAGTGAATTCCAGAACGTCAGATTTTTGCTGAAATTGTGACCGCGCGGCTTAGGGATTTTTTTTACAAAAGGTGTTTAGACGTCAAGGGCTAATTCTGTTTCCGATGAGAAAAACCCATCTGTTTCCACCGAAAACCTTTCAGGGGATCATTTGCAACAGTTTGGCACCATTTTTGAGTGAATTCCAGAACGTCAGATTTTTGCTGAAATTGTGACCGCGCGGCTTAGGGATTTTTTCAGAAAAAGTTGTTTAGACGTCGAGGGCTAATTTTGTTTCCGATGAGAAAAACCCATCTGTTTCCACCGAAAAACCTTTCAGGGGATCGTTTGCAACAGTTTGGCACCATTTTTGAGTGAATTCCAAAATGTCAGATTTCTGCTGAAATTGTGACCGCGCGACTTAGGGATTTTTTCAAAAAAATATTTTCCGGCAATTTCAGACGTCGAGGGCTAATTCTGTTTCCGATGAGAAAAATCCATCTGTTTCCACTGAAAAACCATTAAGGGGATCGTGTGCAACAGTTTGGCACCATTTTTGAGTGAATTCCAGAACGTCAGATTTTTGCTGAAATTGTGACCTTGCGGCTTCGGGATTTCTTCAGAAAAAGTTGTTCAGACGTCAAGGGCTAATTCTGTTTCCGATGAGAAAAAACCATCTTTTTCCACCGAAAAACCTTTCAGGGGATCGTTTGCAACAGTTTGGCACCATTTTTGAGTGAATTCCAAAATGTCAGATTTTTGCTGAAATTGTGACCGCGCGGCTTAGGCATTTTTTCAGAAAAAGATGTTCAGACGTCGAGGTCTAATTCTGTTTCTGATGAGAAAAACCCATCTGTTTCCACCGAAAAACCTTTCAGGGGATCGTTTGAAACAGTTTGGCACCATGTTTGAGTGAATTTCAGAACGTCAGATTTTTGCTGAAATTGTGACCGCGCGGCTTAGGGATTTTTTCAGAAAAAGTAGTTCAGACGTCGAGGGCTAATTCTGTTTCTGATGAGAAAAACCCATCTGTTTCCACCGAAAAACCTTTCAGGGGATCGTTTGCAACAGTTTGGCACCATTTTTGAGTGAATTCCAAAATCTCAGATTTTTGCTGAAATTGTGACCGCGCGGCTTAGGGATTTTTTCAGAAAAAGTTGTTCAGACGTCGAGGACTAAATCTGTTTCCGATGAGAAAAACCCATCCGTTTCCACCAAAAACCTTTCAGGGGATCGTTTGCAGTAGTTTGGCACCGTTTTTGAGTGAATTCCAGAACGTCTCATTTTTGCTGAAATTGTTTCTGCGCGGCTTTGGGATTTTTTCAGAAAAAGTTGTTTAGACGTCGAGGGCTAATTCTGTTTCCGATGAGAAAAACTCATCTGTTTCCGCCGAAAAATCTTTCAGGGGATCGTTTGCAACAGTTTGGCACCATTTGTGAGTGAATTCCAGAACGTCAGATTTTCGCTGAAATTGTGACCGCGCGGCTTAGAGATTTTTTCAGAAAAAGTTGTTCAGACTTCGAGGGCTAATACGGTTTCCGATGAGAAAAACCGATCTGTTTCCACCGAAAAACTTTTCAGGGGATCGTTTGCAACAGTTTAGCACCATTTTTGAGTGAATTCCAAAATGTCAGATTTTTGCTGAAATTGTGACCGCGCGGCTTAGGGATTTTTTCAGAAAAAGTTGTTCAGACGTCGAGGGCTAATTCTGTTTCCGATGAGAAAAACCCATCTGTTTCCACCGAAAAACCTTTCAGGGTTCCTTTTGCAACAGTTTGGCACCATTTTTGAGTGAATTCCAGAACGTCAGATTTTTGCTGAAATTGTGACCGTGCGGCTTCGGGATTTCTTCAGAAAAAGTTTTTCAGACATCGAGGGCTAATTCTGTTTCCGATGAGAAAAACCCATCTGTTTCCACCGAAAAACCTTTCAGGGGATCGTTTGCAACAGTTTGGCACCATTTTGAGTGAATTCCAAAATCTCAGATTTTTGCTGAAATTGTGACCGCGCGGCTTAGGGATTTTTCAGAAAAAGTTGTTCAGACGTCGAGGGCTAAATCTGTTTCCGATGAGAAAAACCCATCTGTTTCCACAGAAAAACCTTTCAGGGTTCCTTTTGCAACAGTTTGGCACCATTTTTGAGTGAATTCCAGAACGTCATTTTTTTGCTAAAATTGTGACCGCGCGGCTTTGGGATTTTTTCAGAAAAAGTTGTTTAGACGTCGAGGGCTAATTCTGTTTCCGATGAGAAAAACTCATCTGTTTCCGCCGAAAAATCTTTCAGGGGATCGTTTGCAACAGTTTGGCACCATTTGTGAGTGAATTCCAGAACGTCAGATTTTTGCTGAAATTGTGACCGCGCGGCTTAGGGATTTTTTCAGAAAAAGTAGTTCAGACGTCGAGGGCTAATTCTGTTTCCGATGAGAAAAACCCATGTGTTTCCACTGAAAAACCTTTCATGGGATCGTTTGCAACATTTTGGCACCATTTTTGAGTGAATTCCAAAATGTCAGATTTTTGCTGAAATTGTGACCGCGCGGCTTAGGGATTTTTTCAGAAAAAGTTGTTCAGAACTCGAGGGCTAATTCTGTTTCCGATGAGAAAAACCCATCTGTTTCCACCGAAAAACCTTTCAGGGGATCGTTTGCAACAGTTTGGCACCATTTTTGAGTGAATTCCAGAACGTCATTTTTTTGCTAAAATTGTGACCACGGGGCTTAGGGATTTTTTCAGAAAAAGTTTTTCAGACGTCGAGGGCTAATTCTGTTTCCGATGAGAAAAACCCATCTTTTTCCACCGAAAAACCTTTCAGGGGATCGTTTGCAACAGTTTGGCACCATTTTTTAGGGAATTCCAGAACGTCAGATTTTTGCTGAAATTGTGACCGCGCGGCTTAGGGATTTTTTCAGAAAAAGTTGTTCAGACGTCGAGGGCTAATTCGGTTTCCGATGAGAAAAAGCCATCTGTTTCCACCGAAAAACCTTTAAGGGGATGGTTTGCAACAGTTTGGCACCATTTCTGAGTGAATTCCAGAACGTCAGATTTTTGCTGAAATTGTGACCGCACGGCTTTGGGATTTTTTAGAAAAAGTTGTTCAGACGTCGAGGGCTAATTCTGTTTCCGATGAGAAAAACCCATCTGTTTCCACCGAAAAACCTTTCAGGAGATCGTTTGCAACAGTTTGGCACCATTTTTGAGTGAATTCGAGAACGTCAGATTTTTGCTGAAATTGTGACCGCGGGGCTTAGGGATTTTTTCAGAAAAAGTTGTTCAGACGTCAAGGGCTAATTCTGTTTCCGATGAGAAAAACCCATCTGTTTCCACCGAAAAACCTTTCAGAGGATCGTATGCAATAGTTTGGCACCATTTTTGAGTGAATTCCAAAATGTCAGATTTTTGCTGAAATTGTGACCGCGCGACTTAGGGATTTTTTCAGAAAAAGTTGTTGAGAAGTCGAGGGCTAATTCTGTTTCCGATGAGAAAAACCCATCTGTTTCCACTGAAAAACCTTTCAGGGGATCGTTTGCAACAGTTTCGCACCATTTTTGAGTGAATTCCAGAACGTCATTTTTTTTAAAAAATTGTGACTGCGGGGCTTAGGGATTTTTTCAGAAAAAGTTCTTCAGACGTCGAGGGCTAATTCGGTTTCCGATGAGAAAAACCGATCTGTTTCCACCGAAAAACCTTTCAGGGGATCGTGTGCGACAGTTTGGCACCATTTCTGAGTGAATTCCAGAACGTCAGATTTTTGCTGAAATTGTGACCGCACGGCTTTGTGATTTTTTCAGAAAAAGTTATTTAGACGTTGAGGGCTAATTCTGTTTCCGATGAGAAAAACCCATCTGTTTCCACCGAAAAACCTTTCAGGGGATCGTTTGCAACAGTTTGGCACCATTTTTGAGTGAATTCCAAAATGTCAGAGTTTTGCTGAAATTGTGACCGCGCGGCTTAGGGATTTTTTCAGAAAAAGTTGTTCAGACGTCGAGGGCTAATTCTGTTTCCGATGAGAAAAACCCATCTGTTTCCACCGAAAAACCTTTCAGGGGATCGTTTGCAACAGTTTGGCACCATTTTTGAGTGAATTCCAAAATATCAGATTTTTGCTGAAATTGTGACCGCACGGCTTAGGGATTTTTTCAGAAAAAGTTGTTCAGAAGTCGAGGGCTAATTCTGTTTCCGATGAGAAAAACCCATCTGTTTCCACCGAAAAACCTTTCAGAGGATCGTATGCAACAGTTTGGCACCATTTTTGAGTGAATTTCAGAACGTCAGATTTTTGCTGAAATTGTGACCACGCGGCTTAGGGATTTTTTCAGAAAAAGTAGTTCAGACGTCGAGGGCTAATTCTGTTTCCGATGAGAAAAACCCATGTGTTTCCACTGAAAAACCTTTCATGGGATCGTTTGCAACAGTTTGGCACCATTTTTGAGTGAATTCGAGAACGTCAGATTTTTGCTGAAATTGTGACCGCGCGGCTTAGGGATTTTTTCAGAAAAAGTTGTTCAGACGTTAAGGGCTAATTCGGTTTCCGATGAGAAAAAGCCATCTGTTTCCACCGAAAAACCTTTCAGGGTATCGTTTGCAACAGTTTGGCACCATTTTTGACTGAATTCCACAACGTCAGATTTTTGCTGAAATTGTTACGGCGCGGCTTAGGGATTTTTTTTTAAAAAAAATTTCCGCAATTTCAGACGTCGAGGGCTAATTCTGTTTCCGATGAGAAAAACCCGTCTGTTTCCACCGAAAAACCTTTCAGGGGATCGTGTGCGACAGTTTGGCACCATTTTTGAGTGAATTCCAAAATGTCAGATTTTTCCTGAAATTGTGACCGCGCGGCTTAGGGATTTTTTCAGAAAAAGTTGTTCAGACGTCGAGGGCTAATTCTGTTTCCGATGAGAAAAAACCATCTGTTTCCACCAAAAAACCTTTCAGGGGATCGTTTGCAACAGTTTGGCACCATTTTTGAGTGAATTCCAAAATGTCAGATTTTTGCTGAAATTGTGACCGCGCGACTTAGGTATTTTTTCAGAAAAAGTTGTTCAGAAGTCGAGGGCTAATTCTGTTTCCGATGAGAAAAACCCATCTGTTTCCACCGAAAAACCTTTCAGGGGATGGTTTGCAACAGTTTGGCACCATTTTTGAGTGAATTCCAGACCGTCAGATTTTTGCTGAAATTGTGACCGCGCGGCTTAGGGATTTTTTCAGAAAAAGTTGTTCAGACGTCGAGGCCTAATTCTGTTTCCGATGAGAAAAACCCATCTGTTTCCACCAAAAAACCTTTCAGGGGATCGTTTGCAACAGTTTGGCACCATTTTTGAGTGAATTCCAGAACGTCAGATTTTTGCTGACACTGTGACCGGCGGCTTAGGGATTTTTTCAGAAAAAGTTGTTCAGACGTCGAGGGCTAATTCTGTTTCCGGTGAGAGAAACCCATCTGTTTCCACCGAAAAACCTTTAAGGGTATTGGTTTGCAACAGTTTGGCACCATTTCTGAGTGAATTCCATAACGTCAGATTTTTGCTGAAATTGTGACCGCGCGACTTAGGGATTTTTTCAGAAAAAGTTGTTGAGAAGTCGAGGTCTAATTCTGTTTCCGATGAGAAAAACCCATCTGTTTCCACTGAAAAACCTTTCAGGGGATCGTTTGCAACAGTTTGGCACCATTTTTGAGTGAATTCCAGAACGTCATTTTTTTCCTAAAATTGTGACCGTGTGGCTTAGGGATTTTTTCAGAAAAAGTTCTTCAGACGTCGAGGGCTAATTCGGTTTCCGATGAGAAAAACCCATCTGTTTCCACCGAAAAACCTTTCAGGGGATCGTGTGCGACAGTTTGGCACCATTTCTGAGTGAATTCCAGAACATCAGATTTTTGCTGAAATTGTGACCGCACGGCTTTGGGATTTTTTCAGAAAAAGTTATTTAGACGTAGAGGGCTAATTCTGTTTCCGATGAGAAAAACCCATCTGTTTCCACCGAAAAACCTTTCAGGGGATCGTTTGCAACAGTTTGGCACCATTTTTGAGTGAATTCCAAAATGTCAGATTTTTGCTGAAATTGTGACCACGCGGCTTAGGGATTGTTTCAGAAAAAGTTGTTCAGACGTCGAGGTCTAATTCTGTTTCTGATGAGAAAAACCCATCTGTTTCCACCGAAAAACCTTTCAGGGGATCGTTTGCTACAGTTTGGCACCATTTTTGAGTGAATTTCAGAACGTCAGATTTTGGCTGAAATTGTGACCACGCGGCTTAGGGATTTTTTCAGAAAAAGTAGTTCAGACGTCGAGGGCTAATTCTGTTTCCGATGAGAAAAACCCATGTGTTTCCACTGAAAAACCTTTCATGGGATCGTTTGCAACAGTTTGGCACCATTTTTGAGTGAATTCGAGAACGTCAGATTTTTGCTGAAATTGTGACCGCGCGGCTTAGGGATTTTTTCAGAAAAAGTTGTTCAGACGTTAAGGGCTAATTCGGTTTCCGATGAGAAAAAGCCATCTGTTTCCACCGAAAAACCTTTCAGCGTATCGTTTGCAACAGTTTGGCACCATTTTTGACTGAATTCCACAACGTCAGATTTTTGCTGAAATTGTTACGGCGCGGCTTAGGGATTTTTTTTTAAAAAAAATTTCCGCAATTTCAGACGTCGAGGGCTAATTCTGTTTCCGATGAGAAAAACCCGTCTGTTTCCACCGAAAAACCTTTCAGGGGATCGTGTGCGACAGTTTGGCACCATTTTTGAGTGAATTCCAAAATGTCAGATTTTTCCTGAAATTGTGACCGCGCGGCTTAGGGATTTTTTCAGAAAAAGTTGTTCAGACGTCGAGGGCTAATTTTGTTTCCGATGAGAAAAACCCATCTGTTTCCACCAAAAAACCTTTCAGGGGATCGTTTGCAACAGTTTGGCACCATTTTTGAGTGAATTCCAAAATGTCAGATTTTTGCTGAAATTGTGACCGCGCGACTTAGGGATTTTTTCAGAAAAAGTTGTTCTGAAGTCGAGGGCTAATTCTGTTTCCGATGAGAAAAAACCATCTGTTTCCACCGAAAAACCTTTCAGGGGATGGTTTGCAACAGTTTGGCACCATTTTTTAGTGAATTCCAGACCGTCAGATTTTTGCTGAAATTGTGACCGCGCGGCTTAGGGATTTTTTCAGAAAAAGTTGTTCAGACGTCGAGGCCTAATTCTGTTTCCGATGAGAAAAACCCATCTGTTTCCACCAAAAAACCTTTCAGGGGATCGTTTGCAACAGTTTGGCACCATTTTTGAGTGAATTCCAGAACGTCAGATTTTTGCTGACACTGTGACCGGCGGCTTAGGGATTTTTTCAGAAAAAGTTGTTCAGACGTCGAGGGCTAATTCTGTTTCCGGTGAGAGAAACCCATCTGTTTCCACCGAAAAACCTTTAAGGGTATTGGTTTGCAACAGTTTGGCACCATTTCTGAGTGAATTCCATAACGTCAGATTTTTGCTGAAATTGTGACCGCACGGCTTAGGGATTTTTTCAGAAAAAGTTATTTAGACGTCGAGGGCTAATTCTGTTTCCGATGAGAAAAACCCATCTGTTTCCACCGAAAAACCTTTCAGGGGATCGTGTGCGACAGTTTGGTACCATTTTAGATTGAATTCCAGAACGTCAGATTTTTGCTAAAATTGTGACCGCGGGGCTTATGGATTTTTTCAGAAAACGTTGTTCAGACGTCGAGGGCTAATTCTGTTTCCGATGAGAAAAACCCTTCTTTTTCCACCGAAAAACCTTTCAGGGGATCGTTTGCAACAGTTTGACACCATTTTTGAGTGAATTCCAAAATGTCAGATTTTTGCTGAAAATGTGACCGCGCAGCTTAGGGATTTTTTCAGAAAAAGTTGTTCAGACGTCGAGGGCTAATTCTGTTTCCGATGAGAAAAACCCATCTGTTTCCACCGAAAAACCTTTCAGGGTTCCGTTTGCAACTGTTTGGCACCATTTTTGAGTGAATTCCAGAACGTCAGATTTTTGCACCAATTCTGACCGCGCGGCTTTGGGATTTTTTCAGAAAATTTGTTCAGACGTCGAGGGCTAATTCGGATTCCGATGAGAAAAATCCATCTGTTTCCACCGAAAAACCTTTCAGGGTTCCGTTTGCAACTGTTTGGCACCATTTTTGAGTGAATTCCAGAACGTCAGATTTTTGCTGAAATTGTGACCGCACGGCTTAGGGATTTTTTCAGAAAAAGTTGTTCAGACGTCGAGGGCTAATTCTGTTTCCGATGAGAAAAACCCATCTGTTTCCACCAAAAAACCTTTCAGGGGATCGTTTGCAACAGTTTGGCACCATTTTCGAGTGAATTCCAGAACGTCAGATTTTTGCTGAAATTGTGACCGCGCGGCTTAGGGATTTTTTCAGAAAAGGTTGTTCAGACGTCGAGGGCTAATTCTGTTTCCGATGAGAAAAACTCATCTGTTTCCACCGAAAAACCTTTCAGGGGATCGTTTGCAACAGTTTAGCAGCATTTTTTGAGTGAATTCCAAAATGTCAGATTTTTGCTGAAATTGTGACCGCGCGGCTTAGGGATTTTTTCAGAAAAAGTTGTTCAGACGTCGAGGGCTAATTCTGTTTCCGATGAGAAAAACCCATCTGTTTCCACCGAAAAACCGTTCAGGGGATCGTTTGCAACAGTTTGGCACCATTTTTGATTGAATTCCGGGAACGTCAGATTTTTGCTGAAATTGTGACTGCACGGCTTGGGGATTTTTTCAGAAAAAGTTGTTCAGACGTCGATGGCTAATTCTGTTTCCGATGAGAAAAACCCATCTTTTTCGACCGAAAAACCTTTCAGGGTTCCTTTTGCAACAGTTTGGCACCATTTTTGAGTGAATTCCAGAACGTCAGATTTTTGCTGCAATTCTGACCGCGCGGCTTAGGGATTTTTTCAGAAAAAGTTGTTCAGACGTCGAGGGCTAATTCTGTTTCCGATGAGAAAAACCCATCTGTTTCCACCGAAAAACCTTTCAGGGTTCCGTTTACAGCAGTTTGGCACCAGTTTTGAGTGACTTCCAGAACGTCAGATTTTTGCTAAAATTGTGACCGCGCGGCTTAGGGATTTTTTCAGAAAAAGTTGTTCAGACGTCGAAGGCTAATTCTGTTTCCGATGAGAAAAACCCATCTGTTTCCACCGAAAAACCTTTCAGGGTTCCGTTTGCAACAGTTTGGCACCATTTTTGAGTGAATTCCAGAACGTCAGATTTTTTGCTAAAATTGTGACCGCGTGGCTTAGGGATTTTTTCAGAAAAAGTTGTTCAGACGTCGAGGGCTAATTCTGTTTCTGATGAGAAAAACCCATCTGTTTCCACGGAAACCCTTTCAGGGGATCGTTTGCAACAGTTTGGCACGATTTTTGAGTGAATTCCAGAACGTCAGATTTTTGCTGCAATTGTGACCGCGCGGCTTAGGGATTTTTTAAGAAAAAGTTGTTCAGACGTCGAGGGCTAATTCTGTTTCCGAAGAGAAAAACCCATCTGTTTCCACCGAAAAACCTTTCTGGGTTCCGTTTGTAACAGTTGGGCACCATTTTTGAGTGAATTCCAGAACGTCAGATTTTTGCTGAAACTGTGACCGCGCGGCTTAGGGATTTTTTCAGAAAACATTGTTCGGACGTCGAGTGCTAATTCTGTTTCCGATGAGAAAAACCCATCTGTTTCCACCGAAAAACCTTTCAGTGTTCTGTTTGCAACAGTTTGGCACCATTTTTGAGTGAATTGCAGAACGTCAGATTTTTGCTGAAATTGTGAACGTGCGGATTAGGGATTTTTTCAGAAAAAGTTGTTCAGACGTCGAGGGCTAATTCTGTTTCTGATGAAAAAACCCATCTGTTTCCACCGAAAAATCTTTCTGGGTTCCGCTTGCAACAGTTTGGCACCATTTTTGAGTGAATTCCAGAACGTCAGAATTTTGCTGAAACTGTGACCGCGCGGCTTACGGATTTTTTCAGAAAAAGTTGTTCAGACGTCGAGGGCTAATTCTGTTTCCGATGAGAAAAACCCATCTGTTTCCACCGAAAAACCTTTCAGGGGATCGTTTGCAACAGTTTGGCACCGTTTTTGAGTGAATTCCAAAATGTCAGATTTTTGCTGAAATTGTGACCGCGCGGCTTAGGGATTTTTTCAGAAAAAGTTGTTCAGACGTCGAGGGCTAATTCTGTTTCCGATGAGAAAAACCCATCTGTTTCCACCGAAAAACCTTTCAGGGGATCGTGTGCGACAGTTTGGCACCATTTTTGATTGAATTCCAGAACGGCAGATTTTTGCTGAAATTGTTAGCGCGCGGCTTAGGGATTTTTTCAGAAAAAGTTGTTCAGACGTCGAGGGCTAATTCTGTTTCTGATGAGAAAAACACACCTGTTTCCACGGAAAAACCTTTCAGTTGATCGTTTGCCACCGTTTGGCACCATTTTTGAGTGAATTCCAGAACGTCAGATTTTTGCCTAAATTGTGACCGCGCGGCTTAGGGATTTTTTCAGAAAAAGTTGTTTAGACGTCGAGGGCTAATTCTGTTTCTGATGAGAAAAACCCATCTGTTTCCACCGAAAAACCTTTCTGGGTTCCGCTTGCAACAGTTTGGCACCATTTTTGAGTGAATTCCAGAACGTCAGAATTTTGCTGAAACTGTGACCGCGCGGCTTACGGATTTTTTCAGAAAAAGTTGTTCAGACGTCGAGGGCTAATTCTGTTTCCGATGAGAAAAACCCATCTGTTTCCACCGAAAAACCTTTCAGGGGATCGTTTGCAACAGTTTGGCACCGTTTTTGAGTGAATTCCAAAATGTCAGATTTTTGCTGAAATTGTGACCGCGCAGCTTAGGGATTTTTTCAGAAAAAGTTGTTCAGACGTCGAGGGCTAATTCTGTTTCCGATGAGAAAAACCCATCTGTTTCCACCGAAAAACCTTTCAGGGTTCCGTTTACAGCAGTTTGGCACCATTTTTGAGTGAATTCCAGAACGTCAGATTTTTGCTAAAATTGTGACCGCGCGGCTTAGGGATTTTTTCAGAAAAAGTTGTTCAGACGTCGAAGGCTAATTCTGTTTCCGATGAGAAAAACCCATCTGTTTCCACCGAAAAACCTTTCAGGGTTCCGTTTGCAACAGTTTGGCACCATTTTTGAGTGAATTCCAAAATGTCAGATTTTTGCTGAAATTGTGACCGCGCGGCTTAGGGATTTTTTCAGAAAAAGTTGTTCAGACGTCGAGGGCTAATTCTGTTTCCGATGAGAAAAACCCATCTGTTTCCACCGAAAAACCTTTCAGGGGATCGTGTGCGACAGTTTGGCACCATTTTTGATTGAATTCCAGAACGGCAGATTTTTGCTGAAATTGTTAGCGCGCGGCTTAGGGATTTTTTCAGAAAAAGTTGTTCAGACGTCGAGGGCTAATTCTGTTTCTGATGAGAAAAACACACCTGTTTCCACGGAAAAACCTTTCAGTTGATCGTTTGCCACCGTTTGGCACCATTTTTGAGTGAATTCCAGAACGTCAGATTTTTGCCTAAATTGTGACCGCGCGGCTTAGGGATTTTTTAAGAAAAAGTTGTTCAGACGTCGAGGGCTAATTCTGTTTCCGAAGAGAAAAATCCATCTGTTTCCACCGAAAAACCTTTCTGGGTTCCGTTTGTAACAGTTTGGCACCATTTTTGAGTGAATTCCAGAACGTCAGATTTTTGCTGAAACTGTGACCGCGCGGCTTAGGGATTTTTTCAGAAAACATTGTTCGGACGTCGAGTGCTAATTCTGTTTCCGATGAGAAAAACCCATCTGTTTCCACCGAAAAACCTTTCAGTGTTCTGTTTGCAACAGTTTGGCACCATTTTTGAGTGAATTGCAGAACGTCAGATTTTTGCTGAAATTGTGAACGTGCGGATTAGGGATTTTTTCAGAAAAAGTTGTTCAGACGTCGAGGGCTAATTCTGTTTCCGCTGAGAAAAACCCATCTGTTTCCACCGAAAAACCTTTCAGGGTTCCCTTTGCAACAGTTTGGCACCATTTTTGAGTGAATTCCAGAACGTCAGATTTTTGCTGAAATTGTGACCGCGCGGCTTAGGGATTTTTTCAGAAAAAGTTGTTTAGACGTCGAGGGCTAATTCTGTTTCTGATGAGAAAAACCCATCTGTTTCCACCGAAAAACCTTTCTGGGTTCCGCTTGCAACAGTTTGGCACCATTTTTGAGTGAATTCCAGAACGTCAGAATTTTGCTGAAAATGTGACCGCGCGGCTTACGGATTTTTTCAGAAAAAGTTGTTCAGACGTCGAGGGCTAATTCTGTTTCCGATGAGAAAAACCCATCTGTTTCCACCGAAAAACCTTTCAGGGGATCGTTTGTAACAGTTTGGCACCGTTTTTGAGTGAATTCCAAAATGTCAGATTTTTGCTGAAATTGTGACCGCGCGGCTTAGGGATTTTTTCAGAAAAAGTTGTTCAGACGTCGAGGGCTAATTCTGTTTCCGCTGAGAAAAACCCATCTGTTTCCACCGAAAAACCTTTCTGGGTTCCGTTTGTAACAGTTGGGCACCATTTTTGAGTGAATTCCAGAACGTCAGATTTTTGCTGAAACTGTGACCGCGCGGCTTAGGGATTTTTCCAGAAAACGTTGTTCAGACGTCGAGTGCTAATTCTGTTTCCGATGAGAAAAACCCATCTGTTTCCACCGAAAAACCTTTCAGTGTTCTGTTTGCAACAGTTTGGCACCATTTTTGAGTGAATTGCAGAACGTCAGATTTTTGCCTAAATTGTGACCGCGCGGCTTACGGATGTTTTCAGAAAAAGTTGTTCAGAAGTCGAGGGCTAATTCTGTTTCCGATGAGAAAAACCCATCTGTTTCCACCGAAAAACCTTTCAGAGGATCGTATGCAACAGTTTGGCACCATTTTTGAGTGAATTTCAGAACGTCAGATTTTTGCTGAAATTGTGACCACGCGGCTTAGGGATTTTTTCAGAAAAAGTAGTTCAGACGTCGAGGGCTAATTCTGTTTCCGATGAGAAAAACCCATGTGTTTCCACTGAAAAACCTTTCATGGGATCGTTTGCAACAGTTTGGCACCATTTTTGAGTGAATTCGAGAACGTCAGATTTTTGCTGAAATTGTGACCGCGCGGCTTAGGGATTTTTTCAGAAAAAGTTGTTCAGACGTTAAGGGCTAATTCGGTTTCCGATGAGAAAAAGCCATCTGTTTCCACCGAAAAACCTTTCAGGGTATCGTTTGCAACAGTTTGGCACCATTTTTGACTGAATTCCACAACGTCAGATTTTTGCTGAAATTGTTACGGCGCGGCTTAGGGATTTTTTTTTAAAAAAAATTTCCGCAATTTCAGACGTCGAGGGCTAATTCTGTTTCCGATGAGAAAAACCCGTCTGTTTCCACCGAAAAACCTTTCAGGGGATCGTGTGCGACAGTTTGGCACCATTTTTGAGTGAATTCCAAAATGTCAGATTTTTCCTGAAATTGTGACCGCGCGGCTTAGGGATTTTTTCAGAAAAAGTTGTTCAGACGTCGAGGGCTAATTCTGTTTCCGATGAGAAAAAACCATCTGTTTCCACCAAAAAACCTTTCAGGGGATCGTTTGCAACAGTTTGGCACCATTTTTGAGTGAATTCCAAAATGTCAGATTTTTGCTGAAATTGTGACCGCGCGACTTAGGTATTTTTTCAGAAAAAGTTGTTCAGAAGTCGAGGGCTAATTCTGTTTCCGATGAGAAAAACCCATCTGTTTCCACCGAAAAACCTTTCAGGGGATGGTTTGCAACAGTTTGGCACCATTTTTGAGTGAATTCCAGACCGTCAGATTTTTGCTGAAATTGTGACCGCGCGGCTTAGGGATTTTTTCAGAAAAAGTTGTTCAGACGTCGAGGCCTAATTCTGTTTCCGATGAGAAAAACCCATCTGTTTCCACCAAAAAACCTTTCAGGGGATCGTTTGCAACAGTTTGGCACCATTTTTGAGTGAATTCCAGAACGTCAGATTTTTGCTGACACTGTGACCGGCGGCTTAGGGATTTTTTCAGAAAAAGTTGTTCAGACGTCGAGGGCTAATTCTGTTTCCGGTGAGAGAAACCCATCTGTTTCCACCGAAAAACCTTTAAGGGTATTGGTTTGCAACAGTTTGGCACCATTTCTGAGTGAATTCCATAACGTCAGATTTTTGCTGAAATTGTGACCGCGCGACTTAGGGATTTTTTCAGAAAAAGTTGTTGAGAAGTCGAGGTCTAATTCTGTTTCCGATGAGAAAAACCCATCTGTTTCCACTGAAAAACCTTTCAGGGGATCGTTTGCAACAGTTTGGCACCATTTTTGAGTGAATTCCAGAACGTCATTTTTTTCCTAAAATTGTGACCGTGTGGCTTAGGGATTTTTTCAGAAAAAGTTCTTCAGACGTCGAGGGCTAATTCGGTTTCCGATGAGAAAAACCCATCTGTTTCCACCGAAAAACCTTTCAGGGGATCGTGTGCGACAGTTTGGCACCATTTCTGAGTGAATTCCAGAACATCAGATTTTTGCTGAAATTGTGACCGCACGGCTTTGGGATTTTTTCAGAAAAAGTTATTTAGACGTAGAGGGCTAATTCTGTTTCCGATGAGAAAAACCCATCTGTTTCCACCGAAAAACCTTTCAGGGGATCGTTTGCAACAGTTTGGCACCATTTTTGAGTGAATTCCAAAATGTCAGATTTTTGCTGAAATTGTGACCACGCGGCTTAGGGATTGTTTCAGAAAAAGTTGTTCAGACGTCGAGGTCTAATTCTGTTTCTGATGAGAAAAACCCATCTGTTTCCACCGAAAAACCTTTCAGGGGATCGTTTGCTACAGTTTGGCACCATTTTTGAGTGAATTTCAGAACGTCAGATTTTGGCTGAAATTGTGACCACGCGGCTTAGGGATTTTTTCAGAAAAAGTAGTTCAGACGTCGAGGGCTAATTCTGTTTCCGATGAGAAAAACCCATGTGTTTCCACTGAAAAACCTTTCATGGGATCGTTTGCAACAGTTTGGCACCATTTTTGAGTGAATTCGAGAACGTCAGATTTTTGCTGAAATTGTGACCGCGCGGCTTAGGGATTTTTTCAGAAAAAGTTGTTCAGACGTTAAGGGCTAATTCGGTTTCCGATGAGAAAAAGCCATCTGTTTCCACCGAAAAACCTTTCAGGGTATCGTTTGCAACAGTTTGGCACCATTTTTGACTGAATTCCACAACGTCAGATTTTTGCTGAAATTGTTACGGCGCGGCTTAGGGATTTTTTTTTAAAAAAAATTTCCGCAATTTCAGACGTCGAGGGCTAATTCTGTTTCCGATGAGAAAAACCCGTCTGTTTCCACCGAAAAACCTTTCAGGGGATCGTGTGCGACAGTTTGGCACCATTTTTGAGTGAATTCCAAAATGTCAGATTTTTCCTGAAATTGTGACCGCGCGGCTTAGGGATTTTTTCAGAAAAAGTTGTTCAGACGTCGAGGGCTAATTTTGTTTCCGATGAGAAAAACCCATCTGTTTCCACCAAAAAACCTTTCAGGGGATCGTTTGCAACAGTTTGGCACCATTTTTGAGTGAATTCCAAAATGTCAGATTTTTGCTGAAATTGTGACCGCGCGACTTAGGGATTTTTTCAGAAAAAGTTGTTCTGAAGTCGAGGGCTAATTCTGTTTCCGATGAGAAAAAACCATCTGTTTCCACCGAAAAACCTTTCAGGGGATGGTTTGCAACAGTTTGGCACCATTTTTTAGTGAATTCCAGACCGTCAGATTTTTGCTGAAATTGTGACCGCGCGGCTTAGGGATTTTTTCAGAAAAAGTTGTTCAGACGTCGAGGCCTAATTCTGTTTCCGATGAGAAAAACCCATCTGTTTCCACCAAAAAACCTTTCAGGGGATCGTTTGCAACAGTTTGGCACCATTTTTGAGTGAATTCCAGAACGTCAGATTTTTGCTGACACTGTGACCGGCGGCTTAGGGATTTTTTCAGAAAAAGTTGTTCAGACGTCGAGGGCTAATTCTGTTTCCGGTGAGAGAAACCCATCTGTTTCCACCGAAAAACCTTTAAGGGTATTGGTTTGCAACAGTTTGGCACCATTTCTGAGTGAATTCCATAACGTCAGATTTTTGCTGAAATTGTGACCGCACGGCTTAGGGATTTTTTCAGAAAAAGTTATTTAGACGTCGAGGGCTAATTCTGTTTCCGATGAGAAAAACCCATCTGTTTCCACCGAAAAACCTTTCAGGGGATCGTGTGCGACAGTTTGGTACCATTTTAGATTGAATTCCAGAACGTCAGATTTTTGCTAAAATTGTGACCGCGCAGCTTAGGGATTTTTTCAGAAAAAGTTGTTCAGACGTCGAGGGCTAATTCTGTTTCCGATGAGAAAAACCCATCTGTTTCCACCGAAAAACCTTTCAGGGTTCCGTTTGCAACTGTTTGGCACCATTTTTGAGTGAATTCCAGAACGTCAGATTTTTGCACCAATTCTGACCGCGCGGCTTTGGGATTTTTTCAGAAAATTTGTTCAGACGTCGAGGGCTAATTCGGATTCCGATGAGAAAAATCCATCTGTTTCCACCGAAAAACCTTTCAGGGTTCCGTTTGCAACTGTTTGGCACCATTTTTGAGTGAATTCCAGAACGTCAGATTTTTGCTGAAATTGTGACCGCACGGCTTAGGGATTTTTTCAGAAAAAGTTGTTCAGACGTCGAGGGCTAATTCTGTTTCCGATGAGAAAAACCCATCTGTTTCCACCAAAAAACCTTTCAGGGGATCGTTTGCAACAGTTTGGCACCATTTTCGAGTGAATTCCAGAACGTCAGATTTTTGCTGAAATTGTGACCGCGCGGCTTAGGGATTTTTTCAGAAAAGGTTGTTCAGACGTCGAGGGCTAATTCTGTTTCCGATGAGAAAAACTCATCTGTTTCCACCGAAAAACCTTTCAGGGGATCGTTTGCAACAGTTTAGCAGCATTTTTTGAGTGAATTCCAAAATGTCAGATTTTTGCTGAAATTGTGACCGCGCGGCTTAGGGATTTTTTCAGAAAAAGTTGTTCAGACGTCGAGGGCTAATTCTGTTTCCGATGAGAAAAACCCATCTGTTTCCACCGAAAAACCGTTCAGGGGATCGTTTGCAACAGTTTGGCACCATTTTTGATTGAATTCCGGGAACGTCAGATTTTTGCTGAAATTGTGACTGCACGGCTTGGGGATTTTTTCAGAAAAAGTTGTTCAGACGTCGATGGCTAATTCTGTTTCCGATGAGAAAAACCCATCTTTTTCGACCGAAAAACCTTTCAGGGTTCCTTTTGCAACAGTTTGGCACCATTTTTGAGTGAATTCCAGAACGTCAGATTTTTGCTGCAATTCTGACCGCGCGGCTTAGGGATTTTTTCAGAAAAAGTTGTTCAGACGTCGAGGGCTAATTCTGTTTCCGATGAGAAAAACCCATCTGTTTCCACCGAAAAACCTTTCAGGGTTCCGTTTACAGCAGTTTGGCACCAGTTTTGAGTGACTTCCAGAACGTCAGATTTTTGCTAAAATTGTGACCGCGCGGCTTAGGGATTTTTTCAGAAAAAGTTGTTCAGACGTCGAAGGCTAATTCTGTTTCCGATGAGAAAAACCCATCTGTTTCCACCGAAAAACCTTTCAGGGTTCCGTTTGCAACAGTTTGGCACCATTTTTGAGTGAATTCCAGAACGTCAGATTTTTTGCTAAAATTGTGACCGCGTGGCTTAGGGATTTTTTCAGAAAAAGTTGTTCAGACGTCGAGGGCTAATTCTGTTTCTGATGAGAAAAACCCATCTGTTTCCACGGAAACCCTTTCAGGGGATCGTTTGCAACAGTTTGGCACGATTTTTGAGTGAATTCCAGAACGTCAGATTTTTGCTGCAATTGTGACCGCGCGGCTTAGGGATTTTTTAAGAAAAAGTTGTTCAGACGTCGAGGGCTAATTCTGTTTCCGAAGAGAAAAACCCATCTGTTTCCACCGAAAAACCTTTCTGGGTTCCGTTTGTAACAGTTGGGCACCATTTTTGAGTGAATTCCAGAACGTCAGATTTTTGCTGAAACTGTGACCGCGCGGCTTAGGGATTTTTTCAGAAAACATTGTTCGGACGTCGAGTGCTAATTCTGTTTCCGATGAGAAAAACCCATCTGTTTCCACCGAAAAACCTTTCAGTGTTCTGTTTGCAACAGTTTGGCACCATTTTTGAGTGAATTGCAGAACGTCAGATTTTTGCTGAAATTGTGAACGTGCGGATTAGGGATTTTTTCAGAAAAAGTTGTTCAGACGTCGAGGGCTAATTCTGTTTCTGATGAAAAAACCCATCTGTTTCCACCGAAAAATCTTTCTGGGTTCCGCTTGCAACAGTTTGGCACCATTTTTGAGTGAATTCCAGAACGTCAGAATTTTGCTGAAACTGTGACCGCGCGGCTTACGGATTTTTTCAGAAAAAGTTGTTCAGACGTCGAGGGCTAATTCTGTTTCCGATGAGAAAAACCCATCTGTTTCCACCGAAAAACCTTTCAGGGGATCGTTTGCAACAGTTTGGCACCGTTTTTGAGTGAATTCCAAAATGTCAGATTTTTGCTGAAATTGTGACCGCGCGGCTTAGGGATTTTTTCAGAAAAAGTTGTTCAGACGTCGAGGGCTAATTCTGTTTCCGATGAGAAAAACCCATCTGTTTCCACCGAAAAACCTTTCAGGGGATCGTGTGCGACAGTTTGGCACCATTTTTGATTGAATTCCAGAACGGCAGATTTTTGCTGAAATTGTTAGCGCGCGGCTTAGGGATTTTTTCAGAAAAAGTTGTTCAGACGTCGAGGGCTAATTCTGTTTCTGATGAGAAAAACACACCTGTTTCCACGGAAAAACCTTTCAGTTGATCGTTTGCCACCGTTTGGCACCATTTTTGAGTGAATTCCAGAACGTCAGATTTTTGCCTAAATTGTGACCGCGCGGCTTAGGGATTTTTTCAGAAAAAGTTGTTTAGACGTCGAGGGCTAATTCTGTTTCTGATGAGAAAAACCCATCTGTTTCCACCGAAAAACCTTTCTGGGTTCCGCTTGCAACAGTTTGGCACCATTTTTGAGTGAATTCCAGAACGTCAGAATTTTGCTGAAACTGTGACCGCGCGGCTTACGGATTTTTTCAGAAAAAGTTGTTCAGACGTCGAGGGCTAATTCTGTTTCCGATGAGAAAAACCCATCTGTTTCCACCGAAAAACCTTTCAGGGGATCGTTTGCAACAGTTTGGCACCGTTTTTGAGTGAATTCCAAAATGTCAGATTTTTGCTGAAATTGTGACCGCGCAGCTTAGGGATTTTTTCAGAAAAAGTTGTTCAGACGTCGAGGGCTAATTCTGTTTCCGATGAGAAAAACCCATCTGTTTCCACCGAAAAACCTTTCAGGGTTCCGTTTACAGCAGTTTGGCACCATTTTTGAGTGAATTCCAGAACGTCAGATTTTTGCTAAAATTGTGACCGCGCGGCTTAGGGATTTTTTCAGAAAAAGTTGTTCAGACGTCGAAGGCTAATTCTGTTTCCGATGAGAAAAACCCATCTGTTTCCACCGAAAAACCTTTCAGGGTTCCGTTTGCAACAGTTTGGCACCATTTTTGAGTGAATTCCAGAACGTCAGATTTTTGCTAAAATTGTGACCGCGTGGCTTAGGGATTTTTTCAGAAAAAGTTGTTCAGACGTCGAGGGCTAATTCTGTGTCTGATGAGAAAAACCCATCTGTTTCCACGGAAAACCTTTCAGGGGATCGTTTGCAACAGTTTGGCACCGTTTTTGAGTGAATTCCAAAATGTCAGATTTTTGCTGAAATTGTGACCGCGCGGCTTAGGGATTTTTTCAGAAAAAGTTGTTCAGACGTCGAGGGCTAATTCTGTTTCCGATGAGAAAAACCCATCTGTTTCCACCGAAAAACCTTTCAGGGGATCGTGTGCGACAGTTTGGCACCATTTTTGATTGAATTCCAGAACGGCAGATTTTTGCTGAAATTGTTAGCGCGCGGCTTAGGGATTTTTTCAGAAAAAGTTGTTCAGACGTCGAGGGCTAATTCTGTTTCTGATGAGAAAAACACACCTGTTTCCACGGAAAAACCTTTCAGTTGATCGTTTGCCACCGTTTGGCACCATTTTTGAGTGAATTCCAGAACGTCAGATTTTTGCCTAAATTGTGACCGCGCGGCTTAGGGATTTTTTAAGAAAACGTTGTTCAGACGTCGAGGGCTAATTCTGTTTCCGAAGAGAAAAATCCATCTGTTTCCACCGAAAAACCTTTCTGGGTTCCGTTTGTAACAGTTTGGCACCATTTTTGAGTGAATTCCAGAACGTCAGATTTTTGCTGAAACTGTGACCGCGCGGCTTAGGGATTTTTTCAGAAAACATTGTTCGGACGTCGAGTGCTAATTCTGTTTCCGATGAGAAAAACCCATCTGTTTCCACCGAAAAACCTTTCAGTGTTCTGTTTGCAACAGTTTGGCACCATTTTTGAGTGAATTGCAGAACGTCAGATTTTTGCTGAAATTGTGAACGTGCGGATTAGGGATTTTTTCAGAAAAAGTTGTTCAGACGTCGAGGGCTAATTCTGTTTCCGCTGAGAAAAACCCATCTGTTTCCACCGAAAAACCTTTCAGGGTTCCCTTTGCAACAGTTTGGCACCATTTTTGAGTGAATTCCAGAACGTCAGATTTTTGCTGAAATTGTGACCGCGCGGCTTAGGGATTTTTTCAGAAAAAGTTGTTTAGACGTCGAGGGCTAATTCTGTTTCTGATGAGAAAAACCCATCTGTTTCCACCGAAAAACCTTTCTGGGTTCCGCTTGCAACAGTTTGGCACCATTTTTGAGTGAATTCCAGAACGTCAGAATTTTGCTGAAACTGTGACCGCGCGGCTTACGGATTTTTTCAGAAAAAGTTGTTCAGACGTCGAGGGCTAATTCTGTTTCCGATGAGAAAAACCCATCTGTTTCCACCGAAAAACCTTTCAGGGGATCGTTTGTAACAGTTTGGCACCGTTTTTGAGTGAATTCCAAAATGTCAGATTTTTGCTGAAATTGTGACCGCGCGGCTTAGGGATTTTTTCAGAAAAAGTTGTTCAGACGTCGAGGGCTAATTCTGTTTCCGCTGAGAAAAACCCATCTGTTTCCACCGAAAAACCTTTCTGGGTTCCGTTTGTAACAGTTGGGCACCATTTTTGAGTGAATTCCAGAACGTCAGATTTTTGCTGAAACTGTGACCGCGCGGCTTAGGGATTTTTCCAGAAAACGTTGTTCAGACGTCGAGTGCTAATTCTGTTTCCGATGAGAAAAACCCATCTGTTTCCACCGAAAAACCTTTCAGTGTTCTGTTTGCAACAGTTTGGCACCATTTTTGAGTAAATTGCAGAACGTCAGATTTTTGCCTAAATTGTGACCGCGCGGCTTACGGATGTTTTCAGAAAAAGTTTTTCAGATGTCGAGGGCTAATTCTGTTTCCGATGAGAAAAAGCCATCTGTTTCCACCGAAAAACTTTTCAGGGGATCGTTTGCAACAGTTTGGCACCATTTTTGAGTGACTTCCTGAACGTCAGATTTTTGCTGCAATTCTGACCGCGCGGCTTAGGGATTTTTTCAGAAAAAGTTGTTCAGACGTCTAGGGCTAATTCTGTTTCCGATGAGAAAAACCCATCTGTTTCCACCGAAAAACTTTTTAGGGGATCGTTTGCAACAGTTTGGCACCATTTTTGAGTGAATTCCAGAACGTCAGATTTTTGCTGCAATTCTGACCGCGCGGCTTAGGGATTTTTTTAGAAAAAGTTGTTCCGACGTCGAGGGCTAATTCTGTTTCCGATGAGAAATACCCATCTGTTTCCACCGAAAAACTTTTCAGGGGATCGTTTGCAACAGTTTGGCACCATTTTTGAGTGACTTCCAGAACGTCAGATTTTTGCTGAAATTGTGACCGCACGGCTTAGGGATTTTTTCAGAAAAAGTTGTTCAGACGTCGAGGGCTAATTCTGTTTCCGATGAGAAAAACCCATCTTTTTCGACCGAAAAACCTTTCAGGGTTCCTTTTGCAACAGTTTGGCACCATTTTTGAGTGAATTCCAGAACGTCAGATTTTTGCTGAAATTGTGACCGCGCAGCTTAGGGATTTTTTCAGAAAAAGTTGTTCAGACGTCGAGGGCTAATTCTGTTTCCGATGAGAAAAACCCATCTGTTTCCACCGAAAAACCTTTCAGGGTTCCGTTTACAACAGTTTGGCACCATTTTTGAGTGAATTCCAGAACGTCAGATTTTTGCTAAAATTGTGACAGCGCGGCTTAGGGATTTTTTCAGAAAAAGTTGTTCAGACGTCGAGGGCTAATTCTGTTTCTGATGAGAAAAACCCATCTGTTTCCACGGAAAAACCTTTCAGTTGATCGTTTGCCACCGTTTGGCACCATTTTTGAGTGAATTCCAGAACGTCAGATTTTTGCCTAAATTGTGACCGCGCGGCTTAGGGATTTTTTAAGAAAACGTTGTTCAGACGTCGAGGGCTAATTCTGTTTCCGAAGAGAAAAACCCATCTGTTTCCACCGAAAAACCTTTCTGGGTTCCGTTTGCAACAGTTGGGCACCATTTTTGAGTGAATTGCAGAACATCAGATTTTTGCTGAAATTGTGAACGTGCGGCTTAGGGATTTTTTCAGAAAAAGTTGTTCAGACGTCGAGGGCTAATTCTGTTTCCGCTGAGAAAAACCCATCTGTTTCCACCGAAAAACCTTTCAGGGTTCCGTTTGCAACAGTTTGGCACCATTTTTGAGTGAATTCCAGAACGTCAGATTTTTGCTGAAATTGTGACTGCGCGGCTTAGGGATTTTTTCAGAAAAAGTTGTTTAGACGTCGAGGGCTAATTCTGTTTCTGATGAGATAAACCCATCTGTTTCCACCGAAAAACCTTTCTGGGTTCCGTTTGCAACAGTTTGGCACCATTTTTGAGTGAATTCCAGAACGTCAGATTTTTGCTGAAACTGTGACCGCGCGGCTTACTGATTTTTTCAGAAAAAGTTGTTCAGACGTCGAGGGCTAATTCTGTTTCCGATGAGAAAAACCCATCTGTTTCCACCGAAAAACCTTTCAGGGGATCGTTTGCAACAGTTTGGCACCATTTTTGAGTGAATTCCAGAACGTCAGATTTTTGCTGAAACTGTGACCGCGCGGCTTACTGATTTTTTCAGAAAAAGTTGTTCAGACGTCGAGGGCTAATTCTGTTTCCGATGAGAAAAACCCATCTGTTTCCACCGAAAAACCTTTCAGGGGATCGTTTGCAACAGTTTGGCACCATTTTTGAGTGAATTCCAAAACGTCAGATTTTTGCTGAAATTGTGACCGCGCGGCTTAGGGATTTTTTCAGAAAAAGTTGTTCAGACGTCGAGGGCTAATTCTGTTTCTGATGAGATAAACCCATCTGTTTCCACCGAAAAACCTTTCTGGGTTCCGCTTGCAACAGTTTGGCACCATTTTTGAGTGAATTCCAGAACGTCAGATTTTTGCTGAAACTGTGACCGCGCGGCTTACTGATTTTTTCAGAAAAAGTTGTTCAGACGTCGAGGGCTAATTCTGTTTCCGATGAGAAAAACCCATCTGTTTCCACCGAAAAACCTTTCAGGGGATCGTTTGCAACAGTTTGGCACCGTTTTTGAGTGAATTCCAAAATGTCAGATTTTTGCTGAAATTGTGACCGCGCGGCTTAGGGATTTTTTCAGAAAAAGTTGTTCAGACGTCGAGGGCTAATTCTGTTTCTGATGAGAAAAACCCATCTGTTTCCACCGAAAAACCTTTCAGTTGATCGTTTGCCACTGTTTGGCACCATTTTTGAGTGAATTCCAGAACGTCAGATTTTTGCCTAAATTGTGACCACACGGCTTACGGATGTTTTCAGAAAAAGTTTTTCAGACGTCGAGGGCTAATTCTGTTTCCGATGAGAAAAAGCCATCTGTTTCGACCGAAAAACTTTTCAGGGGATCGTTTTCAACAGTTTGGCACCATTTTTGAGTGAATTCCAGAACGTCAGATTTTTGCTGCAATTGTGACCGCGCAGCTTAGGGATTTTTTTTAAAAAAAAAATTCCGCAATTTCAGACGTCTAGGGATAATTCTGTTTCTGATGAGAAAAAAAATCTGTTTCCACCGAAAAACCTTTCAGGGGATCGTTTGCAACAGTTTGGCACCATTTTTGAGTGACTTCCTGAACGTCAGATTTTTGCTGCAATTCTGACCGCGCGGCTTAGGGATTTTTTCAGAAAAAGTTGTTGAGACGTCGAGGGCTAATTCTGTTTCCGATGAGAAAAACCCATCTGTTTCCACCGAAAAACCTTTCAGGGGATCGTGTGCGACAGTTTGGCACCATTTTTGATTGAATTCCAGAACGGCAGATTTTTGCTAAAATTGTTAGCGCGCGGCTTAGGGATTTTTTCAGAAAAAGTTGTTCAGACGTCGAGGGCTAATTCTGTTTCTGATGAGAAAAACCCATCTGTTTCCACCGAAAAACCTTTCAGTTGATCGTTTGCCACTGTTTGGCACCATTTTTGAGTGAATTCCAGAACGTCAGATTTTTGCCTAAATTTTGACCGCGCGGCTTACGGATGTTTTCAGAAAAAGTTTTTCAGACGTCGAGGGCTAATTCTGTTTCCGATGAGAAAAAGCCATCTGTTTCCACCGAAAAACTTTTCAGGGGATCGTTTGCAACAGTTTGGCACCATTTTTCAGTGAATTCCAGAACGTCAGATTTTTGCTGCAATTGTGACCGCGCAGCTTAGGGATTTTTTTTAAAAAAAAAATTCCGCAATTTCAGACATCTAGGGATAATTCTGTTTCTGATGAGAAAAAAAATCTGTTTCCACCGAAAAACCTTTCAGGGGATCGTTTGCAACAGTTTGGCACCATTTTTGAGTGACTTCCTGAACGTCAGATTTTTGCTGCAATTCTGACCGCGCGGCTTAGGGATTTTTTCAGAAAAAGTTGTTCAGACGTCTAGGGCTAATTCTGTTTCCGATGAGAAAAAGCCATCTGTTTCAACCGAAAAACTTTTTAGGGGATCGTTTGCAACAGTTTGGCACCATTTTTGAGTGAATTCCAGAACGTCAGATTTTTGCTGCAATTCTGACCGCGCGGCTTAGGGATTTTTTCAGAAAAAGTTGTTCAGACGTCGAGGGCTAATTCTGTTTCCGATGAGAAAAACCCATCTGTTTCCACCGAAAAACTTTTCAGGGGATCGTTTGCAACAGTTTGGCACCATTTTTGAGTGACTTCCAGAACGTCAGATTTTTGCTGAAATTGTGACCGCGCGGCTTAGGGATTTTTTCAGAAAAAGTTGTTCAGACGTCGAGGGCTAATTCTGTTTCTGATGAGAAAAAACCCATCTGTTTCCACCGAAAAACCTTTCAGGGTTCCGTTTGCAACAGTTTGGCACCATTTTTGAGTGAATTCCAGAACGTCAGATTTTTGCTGCAATTGTGACCGCGCGGCTTAGGGATTTTTTCAGAAAACGTTGTTCAGACGTCGAGGGCTAATTCTGTTTCCGATGAGAAAAACCCTTCTTTTTCCACCGAAAAACCTTTCAGGGGATCGTTTGCAACAGTTTCACACCATTTCTGAGTGAATTCCAAAATGTCAGATTTTTGCTGAAAATGTGACCCCGCAGCTTAGGGATTTTTTCAGAAAAAGTTGTTCAGACGTCGAGGGCTAATTCTGTTTCCGATGAGAAAAACCCATCTGTTTCTACCGAAAAACCTTTCAGGGTTCCGTTTGCAACAGTTTGGCCCCATTTTTGAGTGAATTCCAGAACGTCAGATTTTTGCTGAAATTGTGAGCGCGCGGCTTAGGGATTTTTTCAGAAAAAGTTGTTCAGACGTCGAGGGCTAATACTGTTTCCGATGAGAAAAACCCATCTGTTTCCAGAGAAAAACCTTTCAGGGGATCGTGTGCGACAGTTTGGCACCATGTTTGATTGAATTCCAGAACGGCAGTTTTTTGCTGAAATTGTGAGCGCGCGGCTTAGGGATTTTTTCAGAAAAAGTTGTTCAGACGTCGAGGGCTAATTCTGTTTCTGATGAGAAAAACCCATCTGTTTCCACGGAAAACCTTTCAGGGGATCGTTTGCAACAGTTTGGCACGATTTTTGAGTGAATTCCAGAACGTCAGATTTTTGCTGCAATTGTGACCGCGCGGCTTAGGGATTTTTTAAGAAAAAGTTGTTCAGACGTCGAGGGCTAATTCTGTTTCCGAAGAGAAAAACCCATCTGTTTCCACCGAAAAACCTTTCTGGGTTCCGTTTGTAACAGTTGGGCACCATTTTTGAGTGAATTCCAGAACGTCAGATTTTTGCTGCAATTGTGACCGCGCGGCTTAGGGATTTTTTCAGAAAACGTTGTTCAGACGTCGAGGGCTAATTCTGTTTCCGATGAGAAAAACCCTTCTTTTTCCACCGAAAAACCTTTCAGGGGATCGTTTGCAACAGTTTCACACCATTTCTGAGTGAATTCCAAAATGTCAGATTTTTGCTGAAAATGTGACCCCGCAGCTTAGGGATTTTTTCAGAAAAAGTTGTTCAGACGTCGAGGGCTAATTCTGTTTCCGATGAGAAAAACCCATCTGTTTCTACCGAAAAACCTTTCAGGGTTCCGTTTGCAACAGTTTGGCCCCATTTTTGAGTGAATTCCAGAACGTCAGATTTTTGCTGAAATTGTGAGCGCGCGGCTTAGGGATTTTTTCAGAAAAAGTTGTTCAGACGTCGAGGGCTAATACTGTTTCCGATGAGAAAAACCCATCTGTTTCCAGAGAAAAACCTTTCAGGGGATCGTGTGCGACAGTTTGGCACCATGTTTGATTGAATTCCAGAACGGCAGATTTTTGCTGAAATTGAGAGCGCGCGGCTTAGGGATTTTTTCAGAAAAAGTTGTTCAGACGTCGAGGGCTAATTCTGTTTCTGATGAGAAAAACCCATCTGTTTCCACGGAAAACCTTTCAGGGGATCGTTTGCAACAGTTTGGCACGATTTTTGAGTGAATTCCAGAACGTCAGATTTTTGCTGCAATTGTGACCGCGCGGCTTAGGGATTTTTTAAGAAAAAGTTGTTCAGACGTCGAGGGCTAATTCTGTTTCCGAAGAGAAAAACCCATCTGTTTCCACCGAAAAACCTTTCTGGGTTCCGTTTGTAACAGTTGGGCACCATTTTTGAGTGAATTCCAGAACGTCAGATTTTTGCTGCAATTGTGACCGCGCGGCTTAGGGATTTTTTCAGAAAACGTTGTTCAGACGTCGAGGGCTAATTCTGTTTCCGATGAGAAAAACCCTTCTTTTTCCACCGAAAAACCTTTCAGGGGATCGTTTGCAACAGTTTGACACCATTTCTGAGTGAATTCCAAAATGTCAGATTTTTGCTGAAAATGTGACCCCGTAGCTTAGGGATTTTTTCAGAAAAAGTTGTTCAGACGTCGAGGGCTAATTCGGTTTCCGATGAGAAAAACCCATCTGTTTCTACCGAAAAACCTTTCAGGGTTCCGTTTGCAACTGTTTGGCACCATTTTTGAGTGAATTCCAGAACGTCAGATTTTTGCACCAATTCTGACCGCGCGGCTTTGGGATTTTTTCAGAAAAAGTTGTTCAGACGTCAAGGGCTAATTCGGATTCCGATGAGAAAAATCCATCTGTTTCCACCGAAAAACCTTTCAGGGTTCCGTTTGTAACAGTTGGGCACCATTTTTGAGTGAATTCCAGAACGTCAGATTTTTGCTGCAATTGTGACCGCGCGGCTTAGGGATTTTTTCAGAAAACGTTGTTCAGACGTCGAGGGCTAATTCTGTTTCCGATGAGAAAAACCCTTCTTTTTCCACCGAAAAACCTTTCAGGGGATCGTTTGCAACAGTTTCACACCATTTCTGAGTGAATTCCAAAATGTCAGATTTTTGCTGAAAATGTGACCCCGCAGCTTAGGGATTTTTTCAGAAAAAGTTGTTCAGACGTCGAGGGCTAATTCTGTTTCCGATGAGAAAAACCCATCTGTTTCTACCGAAAAACCTTTCAGGGTTCCGTTTGCAACAGTTTGGCCCCATTTTTGAGTGAATTCCAGAACGTCAGATTTTTGCTGAAATTGTGAGCGCGCGGCTTAGGGATTTTTTCAGAAAAAGTTGTTCAGACGTCGAGGGCTAATACTGTTTCCGATGAGAAAAACCCATCTGTTTCCAGAGAAAAACCTTTCAGGGGATCGTGTGCGACAGTTTGGCACCATGTTTGATTGAATTCCAGAACGGCAGATTTTTGCTGAAATTGAGAGCGCGCGGCTTAGGGATTTTTTCAGAAAAAGTTGTTCAGACGTCGAGGGCTAATTCTGTTTCTGATGAGAAAAACCCATCTGTTTCCACGGAAAACCTTTCAGGGGATCGTTTGCAACAGTTTGGCACGATTTTTGAGTGAATTCCAGAACGTCAGATTTTTGCTGCAATTGTGACCGCGCGGCTTAGGGATTTTTTAAGAAAAAGTTGTTCAGACGTCGAGGGCTAATTCTGTTTCCGAAGAGAAAAACCCATCTGTTTCCACCGAAAAACCTTTCTGGGTTCCGTTTGTAACAGTTGGGCACCATTTTTGAGTGAATTCCAGAACGTCAGATTTTTGCTGCAATTGTGACCGCGCGGCTTAGGGATTTTTTCAGAAAACGTTGTTCAGACGTCGAGGGCTAATTCTGTTTCCGATGAGAAAAACCCTTCTTTTTCCACCGAAAAACCTTTCAGGGGATCGTTTGCAACAGTTTGACACCATTTCTGAGTGAATTCCAAAATGTCAGATTTTTGCTGAAAATGTGACCCCGTAGCTTAGGGATTTTTTCAGAAAAAGTTGTTCAGACGTCGAGGGCTAATTCGGTTTCCGATGAGAAAAACCCATCTGTTTCTACCGAAAAACCTTTCAGGGTTCCGTTTGCAACTGTTTGGCACCATTTTTGAGTGAATTCCAGAACGTCAGATTTTTGCACCAATTCTGACCGCGCGGCTTTGGGATTTTTTCAGAAAAAGTTGTTCAGACGTCAAGGGCTAATTCGGATTCCGATGAGAAAAATCCATCTGTTTCCACCGAAAAACCTTTCAGGGTTCCGTTTGCAACTGTTTGGCACCATTTTTGAGTGAATTCCAGAACGTCAGATTTTTGCTGAAATTGTGACCGCGCGGCTTAGGGATTTTTTCAGAAAAAGTTGTTCAGACTTCGAGGGCTAATACTGTTTCCGATGAGAAAAACCGATCTCTTTCCACCGAAAAACCTTTCAGGGGATCGTTTCCAACAGTTTGGCCCCATTTTTGAGTGAATTCCAGAACGTCAGATTTTTGCTGAAATTGTGACCGCGCGGCTTAGGGATTTTTTCAGAAAAAGTTGTTCAGACGTCGAGGGCTAATACTGTTTCCGATGAGAAAAACCCATCTGTTTCCAGAGAAAAACCTTTCAGGGGATCGTGTGCGACAGTTTGGCACCATGTTTGATTGAATTCCAGAACGGCAGATTTTTGCTGAAATTGTGAGCGCGCGGCTTAGGGATTTTTTCAGAAAAAGTTGTTCAGACGTCGAGGGCTAATTCTGTTTCTGATGAGAAAAACCCATCTGTTTCCACGGAAAACCTTTCAGGGGATCGTTTGCAACAGTTTGGCACGATTTTTGAGTGAATTCCAGAACGTCAGATTTTTGCTGCAATTGTGACCGCGCGGCTTAGGGATTTTTTAAGAAAAAGTTGTTCAGACGTCGAGGGCTAATTCTGTTTCCGAAGAGAAAAACCCATCTGTTTCCACCGAAAAACCTTTCTGGGTTCCGTTTGTAACAGTTTGGCCCCATTTTTGAGTGAATTCCAGAACGTCAGATTTTTGCTGAAATTGTGACCGCGCGGCTTAGGGATTTTTTCAGAAAAAGTTGTTCAGACGTCGAGGGCTAATACTGTTTCCGATGAGAAAAACCCATCTGTTTCCAGAGAAAAACCTTTCAGGGGATCGTTTGCAACAGTTTGGCACCATTTTTGAGTGAATTTCAGAACGTCAGATTTTTGCTGAAATTGTGACCGCGCGGCTTAGGGATTTTTTCAGAAAAAGTTGTTCAGACGTCGAGGGCTAATTCTGTTTCCGATGAGAAAAACCCATCTGTTTCCACCGAAAAACTTTTCAGGGGATCGTTTGCAACAGTTTGGCACCATTTTTGAGTGATTTCTAGAACGTCAGATTTTTGCTGAAATTGTGACCGCGCGGCTTTGGGATTTTTTCAGAAAAAGTTGTTCAGACGTCGAGGGCAAATTCTGTTTCTGATGAGAAAAAACCCATCTGTTTCCACCGAAAAACCTTTCAGGGGATCGTGTGCGACAGTTTGGCAACATTTTTGATTGAATTCCAGAACGTTAGATTTTTGCTGAAATTGTGACCCCGCGGCTTAGGGATTTTTTCAGAAAAAGTTGTTCAGACGTCGAGGGCTAATTTGGTTTCCGATGAGAAAAAGCCATCTGTTTCCACCGAAAAACCTTTCAGGGGATCGTTTGCAACAGTTTGGCACCATTTTTGAGCGAATTCCAGAACGTCAGATTTTTGCTGCAATTCTGACCGCGCGGCTTAGGGATTTTTTCAGAAAAAGTTGTTCAGACGTCGAGGGCTAATTCTGTTTCTGATGAGAAAAAACCATCTGTTGTCACCGAAAAACCTTTCAGGGGATCGTTTGCAACAGTTTGGCACCATTTTTGAGTGAATTCCAAAAATATCAGATTTTTGCTGAAATTGTGACCGCGCGGCTTAGGGATTTTTTCAGAAAAGGTTGATCAGACGTCGAGGGCTAATTCTGTTTCCAATGAGAAAAACCCATCTGTTTCCACCGAAAAACCTTTCAGGGTTCCGTTTGCAACTGTTTGGCACCATTTTTGAGTGAATTCCAGAACGTCAGATTTTTGCTGAAATTGTGACCGCGCAGCTTAGGGATTTTTTCAGAAAAAGTTGTTCAGACGTTGAGGGCTAATTCGGATTCCGATGAGAAAAACCCATCTGTTTCCACCGAAAAACCTTTCAGGGTTCCGTTTGCAACAGTTTGGCACCATTTTTGAGTGAATTCCAGAACGTCAGATTTTTGCTGAAATTGTGACCGCGCAGCTTAGGGATTTTTTCAGAAAAAGTTGTTCAGACGTCGAGGGCTAATTCTGTTTCTGATGAGAAAAACCCATCTGTTTCCACCGAAAAACCTTTCTGGGTTCCGCTTGCAACAGTTTGGCACCATTTTTGAGTGAATTCCAGAACGTCAGATTTTTGCTGAAACTGTGACCGCGCGGCTTACGGATTTTTTCAGAAAAAGTTGTTCAGACGTCGAGGGCTAATTCTGTTTCCGATGAGAAAAACCCATCTGTTTCCACCGAAAAACCTTTCAGGGGATCGTGTGCGACAGTTTGGCACCATTTTTGATTGAATTCCAGAACGGCAGATTTTTGCTGAAATTGTTAGCGCGCGGCTTAGGGATTTTTTCAGAAAAAGTTGTTCAGACGTCGAGGGCTAATTCTGTTTCTGATGAGAAAAACCCATCTGTTTCCACCGAAAAACCTTTCAGTTGATCGTTTGGCACCATTTTTGAGTGAATTCCAGAACGTCAGATTTTTGCCTAAATTGTGACCGCGCGGCTTACGGATGTTTTCAGAAAAAGTTGTTCAGACGTCGAGGGCTAATTCTGTTTCCGATGAGAAAAAGCCATCTGTTTCCACCGAAAAACTTTTCAGGGGATCGTTTGCAACAGTTTGGCACCATTTTTGAGTGAATTCTAGAACGTCAGATTTTTGCTGCAATTGTGACCGCGCAGCTTAGGGATTTTTTTTTTAAAAAAAAATTTCGCAATTTCAGACGTCTAGGGATAATTCTGTTTCTGATGAGAAAAAAAATCTGTTTCCACCGAAAAACCTTTCAGGGGATCGTTTGCAACAGTTTGGCACCATTTTTGAGTGACTTCCTGAACGTCAGATTTTTGCTGCAATTCTGACCGCGCGGCTTAGGGATTTTTTCAGAAAAAGTTGTTCAGACGTCTAGGGCTAATTCTGTTTCCGATGAGAAAAACCCATCTGTTTCCACCGAAAAACTTTTCAGGGGATCGTTTGCAACAGTTTGGCACCATTTTTGAGTGAATTCCAGAACGTCAGATTTTTGCTGCAATTCTGACCGCGCGGCTTAGGGATTTTTTCAGAAAAAGTTGTTCAGACGTCGAGGGCTAATTCTGTTTCCGATGAGAAAAACCCATCTGTTTCCACCGAAAAACTTTTCAGGGGATCGTTTGCAACAGTTTGGCACCATTTTTGAGTGACTTCCAGAACGTCAGATTTTTGCTGAAATTGTGACCGCGCGGCTTAGGGATTTTTTCAGAAAAAGTTGTTCAGACGTCGAGGGCTAATTCTGTTTCTGATGAGAAAAAACCCATCTGTTTCCACCGAAAAACCTTTCAGGGGATCGTGTGCGACAGTTTGGCACCATTTTTGATTGAATTCCGGGAACGTCAGATTTTTGCTGAAATTGTGACCGCACGGCTTAGGGATTTTTTCAGAAAAAGTTGTTCAGACGTCGATGGCTAATTCTGTTTCCGATCAGAAAAACCCATCTTTTTCGACCGAAAAACCTTTCAGGGTTCCTTTTGCAACAGTTTGGCACCATTTTTGAGTGAATTCCAGAACGTCAGATTTTTGCTGCAATTCTGACCGCGCGGCTTAGGGATTTTTTCAGAAAAAGTTGTTCAGACGTCTAGGGCTAATTCTGTTTCCGATGAGAAAAACCCATCTGTTTCCACCGAAAAACTTTTTAGGGGATCGTTTGCAACAGTTTGGCACCATTTTTGAGTGAATTCCAGAACGTCAGATTTTTGCTGCAATTCTGACCGCGCGGCTTAGGAATTTTTTCAGAATAAGTTGTTCAGACGTCGAGGGCTAATTCTGTTTCCGATGAGAAAAACCCATCTGTTTCCACCGAAAAACCTTTCAGGGTTCCTTTTGCAACAGTTTGGCACCATTTTTGAGTGAATTCCAGAACGTCAGATTTTTGCTGAAATTGTGACCGCGCAGCTTAGGGATTTTTTCAGAAAAAGTTGTTCAGACGTCGAGGGCTAATTCTGTTTCCGATGAGAAAAACCCATCTGTTTCTACCGAAAAACCTTTCAGGGTTCCGTTTGCAACTGTTTGGCACCATTTTTGAGTGAATTCCAGAACGTCAGATTTTTGCACCAATTCTGACCGCGCGGCTTTGGGATTTTTTCAGAAAAAGTTGTTCAGACGTCAAGGGCTAATTCGGATTCCGATGAGAAAAATCCATCTGTTTCCACCGAAAAACCTTTCAGGGTTCCGTTTGCAACTGTTTGGCACCATTTTTGAGTGAATTCCAGAACGTCAGATTTTTGCTGAAATTGTGACCGCGCGGCTTAGGGATTTTTTCAGAAAAAGTTTTTCAGACTTCGAGGGCTAATACTGTTTCCGATGAGAAAAACCGATCTGTTTCCACCGAAAAACCTTTCAGGGGATCGTTTCCAACAGTTTGGCCCCATTTTTGAGTGAATTCCAGAACGTCAGATTTTTGCTGAAATTGTGACCGCGCGGCTTAGGGATTTTTTCAGAAAAAGTTGTTCAGACGTCGAGGGCTAATACTGTTTCCGATGAGAAAAACCCATCTGTTTCCAGAGAAAAACCTTTCAGGGGATCGTTTGCAACAGTTTGGCACCATTTTTGAGTGAATTTCAGAACGTCAGATTTTTGCTGAAATTGTGACCGCGCGGCTTAGGGATTTTTTCAGAAAAAGTTGTTCAGACGTCTAGGGCTAATTCTGTTTCCGATGAGAAAAACCCATCTGTTTCCACCGAGAAACCTTTCAGGGGATCGTTTGCAACAGTTTGGCACCATTTTTGAGTGAATTCCAAAATGTCAGATTTTTGCTGAAAATGTGACCGCGCGGCTTAGGGATTTTTTCAGAAAAAGTTGTTCAGACGTCGAGGGCTAATTCTGTTTCCGATGAGAAAAACCCATCTGTTTCCACCGAAAAACTTTTCAGGGGATCGTTTGCAACAGTTTGGCACCATTTTTGAGTGATTTCCAGAACGTCAGATTTTTGCTGAAATTGTGACCGCGCGGCTTTGGGATTTTTTCAGAAAAAGTTGTTCAGACGTCGAGGGCAAATTCTGTTTCTGATGAGAAAAAACCCATCTGTTTCCACCGAAAAACCTTTCAGGGGATCGTGTGCGACAGTTTGGCAACATTTTTGATTGAATTCCAGAACGTTAGATTTTTGCTGAAATTGTGACCCCGCGGCTTAGGGATTTTTTCAGAAAAAGTTGTTCAGACGTCGAGGGCTAATTCGGTTTCCGATGAGAAAAAGCCATCTGTTTCCACCGAAAAACCTTTCAGGGGATCGTTTGCAACAGTTTGGCACCATTTTTGAGCGAATTCCAGAACGTCAGATTTTTGCTGCAATTCTGACCGCGCGGCTTAGGGATTTTTTCAGAAAAAGTTGTTCAGACGTCGAGGGCTAATTCTGTTTCTGATGAGAAAAAACCATCTGTTGTCACCGAAAAACCTTTCAGGGGATCGTTTGCAACAGTTTGGCACCATTTTTGAGTGAATTCCAAAAATATCAGATTTTTGCTGAAATTGTGACCGCGCGGCTTAGGGATTTTTTCAGAAAAGGTTGATCAGACGTCGAGGGCTAATTCTGTTTCCAATGAGAAAAACCCATCTGTTTCCACCGAAAAACCTTTCAGGGTTCCGTTTGCAACTGTTTGGCACCATTTTTGAGTGAATTCCAGAACGTCAGATTTTTGCTGAAATTGTGACCGCGCAGCTTAGGGATTTTTTCAGAAAAAGTTGTTCAGACGTTGAGGGCTAATTCGGATTCCGATGAGAAAAACCCATCTGTTTCCACCGAAAAACCTTTCAGGGTTCCGTTTGCAACAGTTTGGCACCATTTTTGAGTGAATTCCAGAACGTCAGATTTTTGCTGAAATTGTGACCGCGCAGCTTAGGGATTTTTTCAGAAAAAGTTGTTCAGACGTCGAGGGCTAATTCTGTTTCTGATGAGAAAAACCCATCTGTTTCCACCGAAAAAGCTTTCTGGGTTCCGCTTGCAACAGTTTGGCACCATTTTTGAGTGAATTCCAGAACGTCAGATTTTTGCTGAAACTGTGACCGCGCGGCTTACGGATTTTTTCAGAAAAAGTTGTTCAGACGTCGAGGGCTAATTCTGTTTCTGATGAGAAAAACCCATCTGTTTCCACCGAAAAACCTTTCAGTTGATCGTTTGCCACAGTTTGGCACCATTTTTGAGTGAATTCCAGAACGTCAGATTTTTGCCTAAATTGTGACCGCGCGGCTTACGGATGTTTTCAGAAAAAGTTTGTCAGACGTCGAGGGCTAATTCTGTTTCCGATGAGAAAAAGCCATCTGTTTCCACCGAAAAACTTTTCAGGGGATCGTTTGCAACAGTTTGGCACCATTTTTGAGTGAATTCTAGAACGTCAGATTTTTGCTGCAATTGTGACCGCGCAGCTTAGGGATTTTTTTTTTTAAAAAAAATTTCGCAATTTCAGACGTCTAGGGATAATTCTGTTTCTGATGAGAAAAAAAATCTGTTTCCACCGAAAAACCTTTCAGGGGATCGTTTGCAACAGTTTGGCACCATTTTTGAGTGACTTCCTGAACGTCAGATTTTTGCTGCAATTCTGACCGCGCGGCTTAGGGATTTTTTCAGAAAAAGTTGTTCAGACGTCTAGGGCTAATTCTGTTTCCGATGAGAAAAACCCATCTGTTTCCACCGAAAAACTTTTCAGGGGATCGTTTGCAACAGTTTGGCACCATTTTTGAGTGAATTCCAGAACGTCAGATTTTTGCTGCAATTCTGACCGCGCGGCTTAGGGATTTTTTCAGAAAAAGTTGTTCAGACGTCGAGGGCTAATTCTGTTTCTGATGAGAAAAAACCATCTGTTGTCACCGAAAAACCTTTCAGGGGATCGTTTGCAACAGTTTGGCACCATTTTTGAGTGAATTCCAAAAATATCAGATTTTTGCTGAAATTGTGACCGCGCGGCTTAGGGATTTTTTCAGAAAAGGTTGATCAGACGTCGAGGGCTAATTCTGTTTCCAATGAGAAAAACCCATCTGTTTCCACCGAAAAACCTTTCAGGGTTCCGTTTGCAACTGTTTGGCACCATTTTTGAGTGAATTCCAGAACGTCAGATTTTTGCTGAAATTGTGACCGCGCAGCTTAGGGATTTTTTCAGAAAAAGTTGTTCAGACGTTGAGGGCTAATTCGGATTCCGATGAGAAAAACCCATCTGTTTCCACCGAAAAACCTTTCAGGGTTCCGTTTGCAACAGTTTGGCACCATTTTTGAGTGAATTCCAGAACGTCAGATTTTTGCTGAAATTGTGACCGCGCAGCTTAGGGATTTTTTCAGAAAAAGTTGTTCAGACGTCGAGGGCTAATTCTGTTTCTGATGAGAAAAACCCATCTGTTTCCACCGAAAAACCTTTCTGGGTTCCGCTTGCAACAGTTTGGCACCATTTTTGAGTGAATTCCAGAACGTCAGATTTTTGCTGAAACTGTGACCGCGCGGCTTACGGATTTTTTCAGAAAAAGTTGTTCAGACGTCGAGGGCTAATTCTGTTTCTGATGAGAAAAACCCATCTGTTTCCACCGAAAAACCTTTCAGTTGATCGTTTGCCACAGTTTGGCACCATTTTTGAGTGAATTCCAGAACGTCAGATTTTTGCCTAAATTGTGACCGCGCGGCTTACGGATGTTTTCAGAAAAAGTTTGTCAGACGTCGAGGGCTAATTCTGTTTCCGATGAGAAAAAGCCATCTGTTTCCACCGAAAAACTTTTCAGGGGATCGTTTGCAACAGTTTGGCACCATTTTTGAGTGAATTCTAGAACGTCAGATTTTTGCTGCAATTGTGACCGCGCAGCTTAGGGATTTTTTTTAAAAAAAAAAATTTCGCAATTTCAGACGTCTAGGGATAATTCTGTTTCTGATGAGAAAAAAAATCTGTTTCCACCGAAAAACCTTTCAGGGGATCGTTTGCAACAGTTTGGCACCATTTTTGAGTGACTTCCTGAACGTCAGATTTTTGCTGCAATTCTGACCGCGCGGCTTAGGGATTTTTTCAGAAAAAGTTGTTCAGACGTCTAGGGCTAATTCTGTTTCCGATGAGAAAAACCCATCTGTTTCCACCGAAAAACTTTTCAGGGGATCGTTTGCAACAGTTTGGCACCATTTTTGAGTGAATTCCAGAACGTCAGATTTTTGCTGCAATTCTGACCGCGCGGCTTAGGGATTTTTTCAGAAAAAGTTGTTCAGACGTCGAGGGCTAATTCTGTTTCCGATGAGAAAAACCCATCTGTTTCCACCGAAAAACTTTTCAGGGGATCGTTTGCAACAGTTTGGCACCATTTTTGAGTGACTTCCAGAACGTCAGATTTTTGCTGAAATTGTGACCGCGCGGCTTAGGGATTTTTTCAGAAAAAGTTGTTCAGACGTCGAGGGCTAATTCTGTTTCTGATGAGAAAAAACCCATCTGTTTCCACCGAAAAACCTTTCAGGGGATCGTGTGCGACAGTTTGGCACCATTTTTGATTGAATTCCGGGAACGTCAGATTTTTGCTGAAATTGTGACCGCACGGCTTAGGGATTTTTTCAGAAAAAGTTGTTCAGACGTCGATGGCTAATTCTGTTTCCGATCAGAAAAACCCATCTTTTTCGACCGAAAAACCTTTCAGGGTTCCTTTTGCAACAGTTTGGCACCATTTTTGAGTGAATTCCAGAACGTCAGATTTTTGCTGCAATTCTGACCGCGCGGCTTAGGGATTTTTTCAGAAAAAGTTGTTCAGACGTCTAGGGCTAATTCTGTTTCCGATGAGAAAAACCCATCTGTTTCCACCGAAAAACTTTTTAGGGGATCGTTTGCAACAGTTTGGCACCATTTTTGAGTGAATTCCAGAACGTCAGATTTTTGCTGCAATTCTGACCGCGCGGCTTAGGAATTTTTTCAGAATAAGTTGTTCAGACGTCGAGGGCTAATTCTGTTTCCGATGAGAAAAACCCATCTGTTTCCACCGAAAAAATTTTCAGGGGATCGTTTGCAACAGTTTGCCACCATTTTTGAGTGACTTCCAGAACGTCAGATTTTTGCTGAAATTGTGACCGCGCGGCTTAGGGATTTTTTCAGAAAAAGTTGTTCAGACGTCGAGGGCTAATTCTGTTTCTGATGAGAAAAAACCCATCTGTTTACACCGAAAAACTTTTCAGGGGATCGTGTGCGACAGTTTGGCACCATTTTTGAGTGAATTCCGGGAACGTCAGATATTTGCTGAAATTGTGACCGCACGGCTTAGGGATTTTTTCAGAAAAAGTTGTTCAGACGTCTAGGGCTAATTCTGTTTCCGATGAGAAAAACCCATCTGTTTCCACCGAAAAAGCTTTCAGGGTTCCTTTTGCAACAGTTTGGCACCATTTTTGAGTGAATTCCAGAACGTCAGATTTTTGCTGAAATTGTGACCGCGCAGCTTAGGGATTTTTTCAGAAAAAGTTGTTCAGACGTCGAGGGCTAATTCTGTTTCCGATGAGAAAAACCCACCTGTTTCCACCGAAAAACCTTTCAGGGTTCCGTTTACAACAGTTTGGCACCATTTTTGAGTGAATTCCAGAACGTCAGATTTTTGCTAAAATTGTGACCGCGCGGCTTAGGGATTTTTTCAGAAAAAGTTGATCAGACGTCGAGGGCTAATTCTGTTTCCGATGAGAAAAACCCATCTGTTTCCACCGAAAAACCTTTCAGGGTTCCGTTTGCAACAGTTTGGCACCATTTTTGAGTGAATTCCAGAACGTCAGATTTTTGCTAAAATTGTGACCGCGCGGCTTAGGGATTTTTTCAGAAAAAGTTGTTCAGACGTCGAGGGCTAATTCTGTTTCCGATGAGAAAAATCCATCTGTTTCCACCGAAAAACCTTTCAGGGGATCGTGTGCGACAGTTTGGCCCCATGTTTGATTGAATTCCAGAACGTCAGATTTTTGCTGAAATTGTGAGCGCGCGGCTTAGGGATTTTTTCAGAAAAAGTTGTTCAGACGTCGAGGGCTAATTCTGTTTCTGATGAGAAAAACCTATCTGTTTCCACCGAAAAACCTTTCAGGGTTCCGTTTGCAACAGTTTGGCACCATTTTTGAGTGAATTCCAGAACGTCAGATTTTTGCTGAAATTGTGACCGCGTGGCTTAGGGATTTTTTCAGAAAAAGTTGTTCAGACGTCGAGGGCTAATTCTGTTTCCGATGAGAAAAACCCATCTGTTTCCACCGAAAAACTTTTCAGGGGATCGTTTGCAACAGTTTGGCACCATTTTTGAGTGATTTCCAGAACGTCAGATTTTTGCTGAAATTGTGACCGCGCGGCTTTGGGATTTTTTCAGAAAAAGTTGTTCAGACGTCGAGGGCAAATTCTGTTTCTGATGAGAAAAAACCCATCTGTTTCCACCGAAAAACCTTTCAGGAGATCGTGTGCGACAGTTTGGCAACATTTTTGATTGAATTCCAGAACGTTAGATTTTTGCTGAAATTGTGACCCCGCGGCTTAGGGATTTTTTCAGAAAAAGTTGTTCAGACGTCGAGGGCTAATTCGGTTTCCGATGAGAAAAAGCCATCTGTTTCCACCGAAAAACCTTTCAGGGGATCGTTTGCAACAGTTTGGCACCATTTTTGAGCGAATTCCAGAACGTCAGATTTTTGCTGCAATTCTGACCGCGCGGCTTAGGGATTTTTTCAGAAAAAGTTGTTCAGACGTCGAGGGCTAATTCTGTTTCTGATGAGAAAAAACCATCTGTTGTCACCGAAAAACCTTTCAGGGGATCGTTTGCAACAGTTTGGCACCATTTTTGAGTGAATTCCAAAAATATCAGATTTTTGCTGAAATTGTGACCGCGCGGCTTAGGGATTTTTTCAGAAAAGGTTGATCAGACGTCGAGGGCTAATTCTGTTTCCAATGAGAAAAACCCATCTGTTTCCACCGAAAAACCTTTCAGGGTTCCGTTTGCAACTGTTTGGCACCATTTTTGAGTGAATTCCAGAACGTCAGATTTTTGCTGAAATTGTGACCGCGCAGCTTAGGGATTTTTTCAGAAAAAGTTGTTCAGACGTTGAGGGCTAATTCGGATTCCGATGAGAAAAACCCATCTGTTTCCACCGAAAAACCTTTCAGGGTTCCGTTTGCAACAGTTTGGCACCATTTTTGAGTGAATTCCAGAACGTCAGATTTTTGCTGAAATTGTGACCGCGCAGCTTAGGGATTTTTTCAGAAAAAGTTGTTCAGACGTCGAGGGCTAATTCTGTTTCTGATGAGAAAAACCCATCTGTTTCCACCGAAAAAGCTTTCTGGGTTCCGCTTGCAACAGTTTGGCACCATTTTTGAGTGAATTCCAGAACGTCAGATTTTTGCTGAAACTGTGACCGCGCGGCTTACGGATTTTTTCAGAAAAAGTTGTTCAGACGTCGAGGGCTAATTCTGTTTCTGATGAGAAAAACCCATCTGTTTCCACCGAAAAACCTTTCAGTTGATCGTTTGCCACAGTTTGGCACCATTTTTGAGTGAATTCCAGAACGTCAGATTTTTGCCTAAATTGTGACCGCGCGGCTTACGGATGTTTTCAGAAAAAGTTTGTCAGACGTCGAGGGCTAATTCTGTTTCCGATGAGAAAAAGCCATCTGTTTCCACCGAAAAACTTTTCAGGGGATCGTTTGCAACAGTTTGGCACCATTTTTGAGTGAATTCTAGAACGTCAGATTTTTGCTGCAATTGTGACCGCGCAGCTTAGGGATTTTTTTTTTAAAAAAAAATTTCGCAATTTCAGACGTCTAGGGATAATTCTGTTTCTGATGAGAAAAAAAATCTGTTTCCACCGAAAAACCTTTCAGGGGATCGTTTGCAACAGTTTGGCACCATTTTTGAGTGACTTCCTGAACGTCAGATTTTTGCTGCAATTCTGACCGCGCGGCTTAGGGATTTTTTCAGAAAAAGTTGTTCAGACGTCTAGGGCTAATTCTGTTTCCGATGAGAAAAACCCATCTGTTTCCACCGAAAAACTTTTCAGGGGATCGTTTGCAACAGTTTGGCACCATTTTTGAGTGAATTCCAGAACGTCAGATTTTTGCTGCAATTCTGACCGCGCGGCTTAGGGATTTTTTCAGAAAAAGTTGTTCAGACGTCGAGGGCTAATTCTGTTTCCGATGAGAAAAAACCATCTGTTGTCACCGAAAAACCTTTCAGGGTTCCGTTTGCAACTGTTTGGCACCATTTTTGAGTGAATTCCAGAACGTCAGATTTTTGCTGAAATTGTGACCGCGCAGCTTAGGGATTTTTTCAGAAAAAGTTGTTCAGACGTTGAGGGCTAATTCGGATTCCGATGAGAAAAACCCATCTGTTTCCACCGAAAAACCTTTCAGGGTTCCGTTTGCAACAGTTTGGCACCATTTTTGAGTGAATTCCAGAACGTCAGATTTTTGCTGAAATTGTGACCGCGCAGCTTAGGGATTTTTTCAGAAAAAGTTGTTCAGACGTCGAGGGCTAATTCTGTTTCTGATGAGAAAAACCCATCTGTTTCCACCGAAAAACCTTTCTGGGTTCCGCTTGCAACAGTTTGGCACCATTTTTGAGTGAATTCCAGAACGTCAGATTTTTGCTGAAACTGTGACCGCGCGGCTTACGGATTTTTTCAGAAAAAGTTGTTCAGACGTCGAGGGCTAATTCTGTTTCTGATGAGAAAAACCCATCTGTTTCCACCGAAAAACCTTTCAGTTGATCGTTTGCCACAGTTTGGCACCATTTTTGAGTGAATTCCAGAACGTCAGATTTTTGCCTAAATTGTGACCGCGCGGCTTACGGATGTTTTCAGAAAAAGTTTGTCAGACGTCGAGGGCTAATTCTGTTTCCGATGAGAAAAAGCCATCTGTTTCCACCGAAAAACTTTTCAGGGGATCGTTTGCAACAGTTTGGCACCATTTTTGAGTGAATTCTAGAACGTCAGATTTTTGCTGCAATTGTGACCGCGCAGCTTAGGGATTTTTTTTTTAAAAAAAAATTTCGCAATTTCAGACGTCTAGGGATAATTCTGTTTCTGATGAGAAAAAAAATCTGTTTCCACCGAAAAACCTTTCAGGGGATCGTTTGCAACAGTTTGGCACCATTTTTGAGTGACTTCCTGAACGTCAGATTTTTGCTGCAATTCTGACCGCGCGGCTTAGGGATTTTTTCAGAAAAAGTTGTTCAGACGTCTAGGGCTAATTCTGTTTCCGATGAGAAAAACCCATCTGTTTCCACCGAAAAACTTTTCAGGGGATCGTTTGCAACAGTTTGGCACCATTTTTGAGTGAATTCCAGAACGTCAGATTTTTGCTGCAATTCTGACCGCGCGGCTTAGGGATTTTTTCAGAAAAAGTTGTTCAGACGTCGAGGGCTAATTCTGTTTCCGATGAGAAAAACCCATCTGTTTCCACCGAAAAACTTTTCAGGGGATCGTTTGCAACAGTTTGGCACCATTTTTGAGTGACTTCCAGAACGTCAGATTTTTGCTGAAATTGTGACCGCGCGGCTTAGGGATTTTTTCAGAAAAAGTTGTTCAGATTTCGAGGGCTAATTCTGTTTCTGATGAGAAAAAACCCATCTGTTTCCACCGAAAAACCTTTCAGGGGATCGTGTGCGACAGTTTGGCACCATTTTTGATTGAATTCCGGGAACGTCAGATTTTTGCTGAAATTGTGACCGCACGGCTTAGGGATTTTTTCAGAAAAAGTTGTTCAGACGTCGATGGCTAATTCTGTTTCCGATCAGAAAAACCCATCTTTTTCGACCGAAAAACCTTTCAGGGTTCCTTTTGCAACAGTTTGGCACCATTTTTGAGTGAATTCCAGAACGTCAGATTTTTGCTGCAATTCTGACCGCGCGGCTTAGGGATTTTTTCAGAAAAAGTTGTTCAGACGTCTAGGGCTAATTCTGTTTCCGATGAGAAAAACCCATCTGTTTCCACCGAAAAACTTTTTAGGGGATCGTTTGCAACAGTTTGGCACCATTTTTGAGTGAATTCCAGAACGTCAGATTTTTGCTGCAATTCTGACCGCGCGGCTTAGGAATTTTTTCAGAATAAGTTGTTCAGACGTCGAGGGCTAATTCTGTTTCCGATGAGAAAAACCCATCTGTTTGCACCGAAAAAATTTTCAGGGGATCGTTTGCAACAGTTTGCCACCATTTTTGAGTGACTTCCAGAACGTCAGATTTTTGCTGAAATTGTGACCGCGCGGCTTAGGGATTTTTTCAGAAAAAGTTGTTCAGACGTCGAGGGCTAATTCTGTTTCTGATGAGAAAAAACCCATCTGTTTACACCGAAAAACTTTTCAGGGGATCGTGTGCGACAGTTTGGCACCATTTTTGAGTGAATTCCGGGAACGTCAGATATTTGCTGAAATTGTGACCGCACGGCTTAGGGATTTTTTCAGAAAAAGTTGTTCAGACGTCTAGGGCTAATTCTGTTTCCGATGAGAAAAACCCATCTGTTTCCACCGAAAAAGCTTTCAGGGTTCCTTTTGCAACAGTTTGGCACCATTTTTGAGTGAATTCCAGAACGTCAGATTTTTGCTGAAATTGTGACCGCGCAGCTTAGGGATTTTTTCAGAAAAAGTTGTTCAGACGTCGAGGGCTAATTCTGTTTCCGATGAGAAAAACCCACCTGTTTCCACCGAAAAACCTTTCAGGGTTCCGTTTACAACAGTTTGGCACCATTTTTGAGTGAATTCCAGAACGTCAGATTTTTGCTAAAATTGTGACCGCGCGGCTTAGGGATTTTTTCAGAAAAAGTTGATCAGACGTCGAGGGCTAATTCTGTTTCCGATGAGAAAAACCCATCTGTTTCCACCGAAAAACCTTTCAGGGTTCCGTTTGCAACAGTTTGGCACCATTTTTGAGTGAATTCCAGAACGTCAGATTTTTGCTAAAATTGTGACCGCGCGGCTTAGGGATTTTTTCAGAAAAAGTTGTTCAGACGTCGAGGGCTAATTCTGTATCCGATGAGAAAAACCCATCTGTTTCCACCGAAAAACCTTTCAGGGGATCGTGTGCGACAGTTTGGCCCCATGTTTGATTGAATTCCAGAACGTCAGATTTTTGCTGAAATTGTGAGCGCGCGGCTTAGGGATTTTTTCAGAAAAAGTTGTTCAGACGTCGAGGGCTAATTCTGTTTCTGATGAGAAAAACCTATCTGTTTCCACCGAAAAACCTTTCAGGGTTCCGTTTGCAACAGTTTGGCACCATTTTTGAGTGAATTCCAGAACGTCAGATTTTTGCTGAAATTGTGACCGCGTGGCTTAGGGATTTTTTCAGAAAAAGTTGTTCAGACTTCGAGGGCTAATTCTGTTTCCGATGAGAAAAACCCATCTGTTTCCACCAAAAAAACTTTCATGGGATCGTTTGCAACAGTTTGGCGCCATTTTTGAGTGAATTCCAGAACGTCAGATTTTTGCTGCAATTCTGACCGCGCGGCTTAGGGATTTTTTCAGAAAAAGTTGTTCAGACGTCTAGGGCTAATTCTGTTTCCGATGAGAAAAACCCATCTGTTTCCACCGAAAAACCTTTCAGGGTTCCTTTTGCAACAGTTTGGCACCATTTTTGAGTGAATTCCAGAACGTCAGATTTTTGCTGAAATTGTGACCGCGCAGCTTAGGGATTTTTTCAGAAAAAGTTGTTCAGACGTCGAGGGCTAATTCTGTTTCCGATGAGAAAAACCCACCTGTTTCCACCGAAAAACCTTTCAGGGTTCCGTTTACAACAGTTTGGCACCATTTTTGAGTGAATTCCAGAACGTCAGATTTTTGCTAAAATTGTGACCGCGCGGCTTAGGGATTTTTTCAGAAAAAGTTGATCAGACGTCGAGGGCTAATTCTGTTTCCGATGAGAAAAACCCATCTGTTTCCACCGAAAAACCTTTCAGGGTTCCGTTTGCAACAGTTTGGCACCATTTTTGAGTGAATTCCAGAACGTCAGATTTTTGCTAAAATTGTGACCGCGCGGCTTAGGGATTTTTTCAGAAAAAGTTGTTCAGACGTCGAGGGCTAATTCTGTTTCCGATGAGAAAAACCCATCTGTTTCCACCGAAAAACCTTTCAGGGGATCGTGTGCGACAGTTTGGACCCATGTTTGATTGAATTCCAGAACGGCAGATTTTTGCTGAAATTGTGAGCGCGCGGCTTAGGGATTTTTTCAGAAAAAGTTGTTCAGACGTCGAGGGCTAATTCTGTTTCTGATGAGAAAAACCCATCTGTTTCCACCGAAAAACCTTTCAGGGGATCGTTTGCAACAGTTTGGCACCATTTTTGAGTGAATTCCAGAACGTCAGATTTTTGCTAAAATTGTGACCGCGCGGCTTAGGGATTTTTTCAGAAAAAGTTGTTCAGACGTCGAGGGCTAATTCTGTTTCCGATGAGAAAAACCTATCTGTTTCCACCGAAAAACCTTTCAGGGTTCCGTTTGCAACAGTTTGGCACCATTTTTGAGTGAATTCCAGAACGTCAGATTTTTGCTGAAATTGTGACCGCGTGGCTTAGGGATTTTTTCAGAAAAAGTTGTTCAGACTTCGAGGGCTAATTCTGTTTCCGATGAGAAAAACCCATCTGTTTCCACCAAAAAAACTTTCATGGGATCGTTTGCAACAGTTTGGCACCATTTTTGAGTGAATTCCAGAACGTCAGATTTTTGCTGCAATTCTGACCGCGCGGCTTAGGGATTTTTTCAGAAAAAGTTGTTTAGACGTCGAGGGCTAATTCTGTTTCTGATGAGAAAAACCCATCTGTTTCCACCGAAAAACCTTTCAGGGTTCCGCTTGCAACAGTTTGGCACCATTTTTGAGTGAATTCTAGAACGTCAGATTTTTGCTGCAATTGTGACCGCGCAGCTTAGGGATTTTTTTTTAAAAAAAAAATTTCGCAATTTCAGACGTCTAGGGATAATTCTGTTTCTGATGAGAAAAAAAATCTGTTTCCACCGAAAAACCTTTCAGGGGATCGTTTGCAACAGTTTGGCACCATTTTTGAGTGACTTCCTGAACGTCAGATTTTTGCTGCAATTCTGACCGCGCGGCTTAGGGATTTTTTCAGAAAAAGTTGTTCAGACGTCCAGGGCTAATTCTGTTTCCGATGAGAAAAACCCATCTGTTTCCACCGAAAAACTTTTCAGGGGATTGTTTGCAACAGTTTGGCACCATTTTTGAGTGAATTCCAGAACGTCAGATTTTTGCTGCAATTGTGACCGCGCGGCTTAGGGATTTTTTCAGAAAAAGTTGTTCAGACGTCGAGGGCTAATTCTGTTTCCGATGAGAAAAACCCATCTGTTTCCACCGAAAAACTTTTCAGGGGATCGTTTGCAACAGTTTGGCACCATTTTTGAGTGAATTCCAGAACGTCAGATTTTTGCTGCAATTCTGACCGCGCGGCTTAGGGATTTTTTCAGAAAAAGTTGTTCAGACGTCTAGGGCTAATTCTGTTTCCGATGAGAAAAACCCATCTGTTTCCACCGAAAAACTTTTTAGGGGATCGTTTGCAACAGTTTGGCACCATTTTTGAGTGAATTCCAGAACGTCAGATTTTTGCTGCAATTCTGACCGCGCGGCTTAGGAATTTTTTCAGAAAAAGTTGTTCAGACGTCGAGGGCTAATTCTGTTTCCGATGAGAAAAACCCATCTGTTTCCACCGAAAAACTTTTCAGGGGATCGTTTGCAACAGTTTGGCACCATTTTTGAGTGAATTCCAGAACGTCAGATTTTTGCTGCAATTGTGACCGCGCGGCTTAGGGATTTTTTCAGAAAAAGTTGTTCAGACGTCGAGGGCTAATTCTGTTTCTGATGAGAAAAACCCATCTGTTTCCACCGAAAAACTTTTCAGGGAATCGTTTGCAACAGTTTGGCACCATTTTTGAGTGAATTCCAGAATGTCAGATTTTTGCTGAAATTGTGACCGCGCGGCTTAGGGATTTTTTCAGAAAAAGTTGTTCAGACGTCGAGGGCTAATACGGTTTCCGATGAGAAAAACCCATCTGTTTAAACCGAAAAACCTTTCAGGGGATCGTTTGCAACAGTTTGGCACCATTTTTGAGTGAATTCCAGAACGTCAGATTTTTGCTGAAATTGTGACCGCGCGGCTTAGGGATTTTTTCAGAAAAAGTTGTTCAGACGTCGAGGGCTAATTCTGTTTCCGATGAGAAAAACCCATCTGTTTAAACCGAAAAACCTTTCAGGGGATCGTTTGCAACAGTTTGGTACCATTTTTGAGTGAATTCCAGAACGTCAGATTTTTGCTGAAATTGTGACCGCGCGGCTTAGGGATTTTTTCAGAAAAAGTTGTTCAGACGTCGAGGGCTAATTCTGTTTCTGATGAGAAAAAACCCATCTGTTTCCACCGAAAAACCTTTCAGGGGATCGTGTGCGACAGTTTGGCACCATTTTTGATTGAATTCCGGGAACGTCAGATTTTTGCTGAAATTGTGACCGCACGGCTTAGGGATATTTTCAGAAAAAGTTGTTCAGACGTCGATGGCTAATTCTGTTTCCGATCAGAAAAACCCATCTTTTTCGACCGAAAAACCTTTCAGGGTTACTTTTGCAACAGTTTGGCACCATTTTTGAGTGAATTCCAGAACGTCAGATTTTTGCTGCAATTCTGACCGCGCGGCTTAGGGATTTTTTCAGAAAAAGTTGTTCAGACGTCTAGGGCTAATTCTGTTTCCGATGAGAAAAACCCATCTGTTTCCACCGAAAAACTTTTTAGGGGATCGTTTGCAACAGTTTGGCACCATTTTTGAGTGAATTCCAGAACGTCAGATTTTTGCTGCAATTCTGACCGCGCGGCTTAGGAATTTTTTCAGAAAAAGTTGTTCAGACGTCGAGGGCTAATTCTGTTTCCGATGAGAAAAACCCATCTGTTTCCACCGAAAAAATTTTCAGGGGATCGTTTGCAACAGTTTGCCACCATTTTTGAGTGACTTCCAGAACGTCAGATTTTTGCTGAAATTGTGACCGCGCGGCTTAGGGATTTTTTGAGAAAAAGTTGTTCAGACGTCGAGGGCTAATTCTGTTTCTGATGAGAAAAAACCCATCTGTTTACACCGAAAAACTTTTCAGGGGATCGTGTGCGACAGTTTGGCACCATTTTTGAGTGAATTCCGGGAACGTCAGATATTTGCTGAAATTGTGACCGCACGGCTTAGGGATTTTTTCAGAAAAAGTTGTTCAGACGTCTAGGGCTAATTCTGTTTCCGATGAGAAAAACCCATCTGTTTAAACCGAAAAACCTTTCAGGGGATCGTTTGCAACAGTTTGGTACCATTTTTGAGTGAATTCCAGAACGTCAGATTTTTGCTGAAATTGTGACCGCGCGGCTTAGGGATTTTTTCAGAAAAAGTTGTTCAGACGTCGAGGGCTAATTCTGTTTCTGATGAGAAAAAACCCATCTGTTTCCACCGAAAAACCTTTCAGGGGATCGTGTGCGACAGTTTGGCACCATTTTTGATTGAATTCCGGGAACGTCAGATTTTTGCTGAAATTGTGACCGCACGGCTTAGGGATTTTTTCAGAAAAAGTTGTTCAGACGTCGATGGCTAATTCTGTTTCCGATCAGAAAAACCCATCTTTTTCGACCGAAAAACCTTTCAGGGTTACTTTTGCAACAGTTTGGCACCATTTTTGAGTGAATTCCAGAACGTCAGATTTTTGCTGCAATTCTGACCGCGCGGCTTAGGGATTTTTTCAGAAAAAGTTGTTCAGACGTCTAGGGCTAATTCTGTTTCCGATGAGAAAAACCCATCTGTTTCCACCGAAAAACTTTTTAGGGGATCGTTTGCAACAGTTTGGCACCATTTTTGAGTGAATTCCAGAACGTCAGATTTTTGCTGCAATTCTGACCGCGCGGCTTAGGAATTTTTTCAGAAAAAGTTGTTCAGACGTCGAGGGCTAATTCTGTTTCCGATGAGAAAAACCCATCTGTTTCCACCGAAAAAATTTTCAGGGGATCGTTTGCAACAGTTTGCCACCATTTTTGAGTGACTTCCAGAACGTCAGATTTTTGCTGAAATTGTGACCGCGCGGCTTAGGGATTTTTTGAGAAAAAGTTGTTCAGACGTCGAGGGCTAATTCTGTTTCTGATGAGAAAAAACCCATCTGTTTACACCGAAAAACTTTTCAGGGGATCGTGTGCGACAGTTTGGCACCATTTTTGAGTGAATTCCGGGAACGTCAGATATTTGCTGAAATTGTGACCGCACGGCTTAGGGATTTTTTCAGAAAAAGTTGTTCAGACGTCTAGGGCTAATTCTGTTTCCGATGAGAAAAACCCATCCGTTTCCACCGAAAAAGCTTTCAGGGTTCCTTTTGCAACAGTTTGGCACCATTTTTGAGTGAATTCCAGAACGTCAGATTTTTGCTGAAATTGTGACCGCGCAGCTTAGGGATTTTTTCAGAAAAAGTTGTTCAGACGTCGAGGGCTAATTCTGTTTCCGATGAGAAAAACCCATCTGTTTCCACCGAAAAACCTTTCAGGGTTCCGTTTACAACAGTTTGGCACCATTTTTGAGTGAATTCCAGAACGTCAGATTTTTGCTAAAATTGTGACCGCGCGGCTTAGGGATTTTTTCAGAAAAAGTTGATCAGACGTCGAGGGCTAATTCTGTTTCCGATGAGAAAAACCCATCTGTTTCCACCGAAAAACCTTTCAGGGTTCCGTTTGCAACAGTTTGGCACCATTTTTGAGTGAATTCCAGAACGTCAGATTTTTGCTAAAATTGTGACCGCGCGGCTTAGGGATTTTTTCAGAAAAAGTTGTTCAGACGTCGATGGCTAATTCTGTTTCCGATGAGAAAAACCCATCTTTTTCGACCGAAAAACCTTTCAGGGTTCCTTTTGAAACAGTTTGGCACCATTTTTGAGTGAATTCCAGAACGTCAGATTTTTGCTGAAATTGTGACCGCGCAGCTTAGGGATTTTTTCAGAAAAAGTTGTTCAGACGTCGAGGGCTAATTCTGTTTCCGATGAGAAAAACCCACCTGTTTCCACCGAAAAACCTTTCAGGGTTCCGTTTACAACAGTTTGGCACCATTTTTGAGTGAATTCCAGAACGTCAGATTTTTGCTAAAATTGTGACCGCGCGGCTTAGGGATTTTTTCAGAAAAAGTTGATCAGACGTCGAGGGCTAATTCTGTTTCCGATGAGAAAAACCCATCTGTTTCCACCGAAAAACCTTTCAGGGTTCCGTTTGCAACAGTTTGGCACCATTTTTGAGTGAATTCCAGAACGTCAGATTTTTGCTGCAATTCTGACCGCGCGGCTTAGGGATTTTTTCAGAAAAAGTTGTTCAGACGTCGAGGGCTAATTCTGTTTCCGAAGAGAAAAACCCATCTGTTTCCACCGAAAAACCTTTCTGGGTTCCGTTTGTAACAGTTGGGCACCATTTTTGAGTGAATTCCAGAACGTCAGATTTTTGCTGAAACTGTGACCGCGCGGCTTAGGGATTTTTTCAGAAAACGTTGTTCAGACGTCGAGGGCTAATTCTGTTTCCGATGAGAAAAACCCATCTGTTTCCACCGAAAAACTTTTCAGGGGATCGTTTGCAACAGTTTGGCACCATTTTTGAGTGAATTCCAGAACGTCAGATTTTTGCTGAAATTGTGACCGCGCGGCTTAGGGATTTTTTCAGAAAAAGTTGTTCAGACGTTGAGGGCTAATTCGGATTCCGATGAGAAAAACCCATCTGTTTCCACCGAAAAACTTTTCAGGGGATCGTTTGCAACAGTTTGGCACCATTTTTGAGTGAATTCCAGAACGTCAGATTTTTGCTGCAATTGTGACCGCACGGCTTAGGGATTTTTTCAGAAAAAGTTGTTCAGACGTCGAGGGCTAATTCTGTTTCCGATGAGAAAAACCCATCTGTTTCCACCGAAAAACTTTTCAGGGGATCGTTTGCAACAGTTTGGCACCATTTTTGAGTGACTTCCAGAACGTCAGATTTTTGCTGAAATTGTGACCGCGCGGCTTAGGGATTTTTTCAGAAAAAGTTGTTCAGACGTCGAGGGCTAATTCTGTTTCTGATGAGAAAAAACCCATCTGTTTCCACCGAAAAACCTTTCAGGGGATCGTGTGCGACAGTTTGGCACCATTTTTGATTGAATTCCGGGAACGTCAGATTTTTGCTGAAATTGTGACCGCACGGCTTAGGGATTTTTTCAGAAAAAGTTGTTCAGACGTCGATGGCTAATTCTGTTTCCGATCAGAAAAACCCATCTTTTTCGACCGAAAAACCTTTCAGGGTTCCTTTTGCAACAGTTTGGCACCATTTTTGAGTGAATTCCAGAACGTCAGATTTTTGCTGCAATTCTGACCGCGCGGCTTAGGGATTTTTTCAGAAAAAGTTGTTCAGACGTCTAGGGCTAATTCTGTTTCCGATGAGAAAAACCCATCTGTTTCCACCGAAAAACTTTTTAGGGGATCGTTTGCAACAGTTTGGCACCATTTTTGAGTGAATTCCAGAACGTCAGATTTTTGCTGCAATTCTGACCGCGCGGCTTAGGAATTTTTTCAGAAAAAGTTGTTCAGACGTCGAGGGCTAATTCTGTTTCCGATGAGAAAAACCCATCTGTTTCCACCGAAAAAATTTTCAGGGGATCGTTTGCAACAGTTTGCCACCATTTTTGAGTGACTTCCAGAACGTCAGATTTTTGCTGAAATTGTGACCGCGCGGCTTAGGGATTTTTTGAGAAAAAGTTGTTCAGACGTCGAGGGCTAATTCTGTTTCTGATGAGAAAAAACCCATCTGTTTACACCGAAAAACTTTTCAGGGGATCGTGTGCGACAGTTTGGCACCATTTTTGAGTGAATTCCGGGAACGTCAGATATTTGCTGAAATTGTGACCGCACGGCTTAGGGATTTTTTCAGAAAAAGTTGTTCAGACGTCTAGGGCTAATTCTGTTTCCGATGAGAAAAACCCATCTGTTTCCACCGAAAAACCTTTCAGGGTTCCTTTTGCAACAGTTTGGCACCATTTTTGAGTGAATTCCAGAACGTCAGATTTTTGCTGAAATTGTGACCGCGCAGCTTAGGGATTTTTTCAGAAAAAGTTGTTCAGACGTCGAGGGCTAATTCTGTTTCCGATGAGAAAAACCCATCTGTTTCCACCGAAAAACCTTTCAGGGTTCCGTTTACAACAGTTTGGCACCATTTTTGAGTGAATTCCAGAACGTCAGATTTTTGCTAAAATTGTGACCGCGCGGCTTAGGGATTTTTTCAGAAAAAGTTGATCAGACGTCGAGGGCTAATTCTGTTTCCGATGAGAAAAACCCATCTGTTTCCACCGAAAAACCTTTCAGGGTTCCGTTTGCAACAGTTTGGCACCATTTTTGAGTGAATTCCAGAACGTCAGATTTTTGCTAAAATTGTGACCGCGCGGCTTAGGGATTTTTTCAGAAAAAGTTGTTCAGACGTCGATGGCTAATTCTGTTTCCGATGAGAAAAACCCATCTTTTTCGACCGAAAAACCTTTCAGGGTTCCTTTTGCAACAGTTTGGCACCATTTTTGAGTGAATTCCAGAACGTCAGATTTTTGCTGAAATTGTGACCGCGCAGCTTAGGGATTTTTTCAGAAAAAGTTGATCAGACGTCGAGGGCTAATTCTGTTTCCGATGAGAAAAACCCATCTGTTTCCACCGAAAAACCTTTCAGGGTTCCGTTTGCAACAGTTTGGCACCATTTTTGAGTGAATTCCAGAACGTCAGATTTTTGCTAAAATTGTGACCGCGCGGCTTAGGGATTTTTTCAGAAAAAGTTGTTCAGACGTCGAGGGCTAATTCTGTTTCCGATGAGAAAAACCCATCTGTTTCCACCGAAAAACCTTTCAGGGGATCGTGTGCGACAGTTTGGCACCATGTTTGATTGAATTCCAGAACGGCAGATTTTTGCTGAAATTGTGAGCGCGCGGCTTAGGGATTTTTTCAGAAAAAGTTGTTCAGACGTCGAGGGCTAATTCTGTTTCTGATGAGAAAAACCCATCTGTTTCCACCGAAAAACCTTTCAGGGGATCGTTTGCAACAGTTTGCCACCATTTTTGAGTGAATTCCAGAACGTCAGATTTTTGCTAAAATTGTGACCGCGCGGCTTAGGGATTTTTTCAGAAAAAGTTGTTCAGACGTCGAGGGCTAATTCTGTTTCCGATGAGAAAAACCTATCTGTTTCCACCGAAAAACCTTTCAGGGTTCCGTTTGCAACAGTTTGGCACCATTTTTGAGTGAATTCCAGAACGTCAGATTTTTGCTGAAATTGTGACCGCGTGGCTTAGGGACTTTTTCAGAAAAAGTTGTTCAGACTTCGAGGGCTAATTCTGTTTCCGATGAGAAAAACCCATCTGTTTCCACCAAAAAACCTTTCAGGGGATCGTTTGCAACAGTTTGGCACCATTTTTGAGTGAATTCCAGAACGTCAGATTTTTGCTGCAATTCTGACCGCGCGGCTTAGGGATTTTTTCAGAAAAAGTTGTTCAGACGTCGAGGGCTAATTCTGTTTCCGAAGAGAAAAACCCATCTGTTTCCACCGAAAAACCTTTCTGGGTTCCGTTTGTAACAGTTGGGCACCATTTTTGAGTGAATTCCAGAACGTCAGATTTTTGCTGAAACTGTGACCGCGCGGCTTAGGGATTTTTTCAGAAAACGTTGTTCAGACGTCGAGGGCTAATTCTGTTTCCGATGAGAAAAACCCATCTGTTTCCACCGAAAAACTTTTCAGGGGATCGTTTGCAACAGTTTGGCACGATTTTTGAGTGATTTCCAGAACGTCAGATTTTTGCTGAAATTGTGACCGCGCGGCTTAGGGATTTTTTCAGAAAAAGTTGTTCAGACGTCGAGGGCTAATTCGGATTCCGATGAGAAAAACCCATCTGTTTCCACCGAAAAACTTTTCAGGGGATCGTTTGCAACAGTTTGGCACCATTTTTGAGTGAATTCCAGAACGTCAGATTTTTGCTGCAATTGTGACCGCGCGGCTTAGGGATTTTTTCAGAAAAAGTTGTTCAGACGTCGAGGGCTAATTCTGTTTCCGATGAGAAAAACCCATCTGTTTCCACCGAAAAACTTTTCAGGGGATCGTTTGCAACAGTTTGGCACCATTTTTGAGTGACTTCCAGAACGTCAGATTTTTGCTGAAATTGTGACTTAGGGCTTAGGGATTTTTTCAGAAAAAGTTGTTCAGACGTCGAGGGCTAATTCTGTTTCTGATGAGAAAAAACCCATCTGTTTCCACCGAAAAACCTTTCAGGGGATCGTGTGCGACAGTTTGGCACCATTTTTGATTGAATTCCGGGAACGTCAGATTTTTGCTGAAATTGTGACCGCACGGCTTAGGGATTTTTTCAGAAAAAGTTGTTCAGACGTCGATGGCTAATTCTGTTTCCGATCAGAAAAACCCATCTTTTTCGACCGAAAAACCTTTCAGGGTTCCTTTTGCAACAGTTTGGCACCATTTTTGAGTGAATTCCAGAACGTCAGATTTTTGCTGCAATTCTGACCGCGCGGCTTAGGGATTTTTTCAGAAAAAGTTGTTCAGACGTCTAGGGCTAATTCTGTTTCCGATGAGAAAAACCCATATGTTTCAACCGAAAAACTTTTTAGGGGATCGTTTGCAACAGTTTGGCACCATTTTTGAGTGAATTCCAGAACGTCAGATTTTTGCTGCAATTCTGACCGCGCGGCTTAGGAATTTTTTCAGAAAAAGTTGTTCAGACGTCGAGGGCTAATTCTGTTTCCGATGAGAAAAACCCATCTGTTTCCACCGAAAAAATTTTCAGGGGATCGTTTGCAACAGTTTGCCACCATTTTTGAGTGACTTCCAGAACGTCAGATTTTTGCTGAAATTGTGACCGCGCGGCTTAGGGATTTTTTGAGAAAAAGTTGTTCAGACGTCGAGGGCTAATTCTGTTTCTGATGAGAAAAAACCCATCTGTTTACACCGAAAAACTTTTCAGGGGATCGTGTGCGACAGTTTGGCACCATTTTTGAGTGAATTCCGGGAACGTCAGATATTTGCTGAAATTGTGACCGCACGGCTTAGGGATTTTTTCAGAAAAAGTTGTTCAGACGTCTAGGGCTAATTCTGTTTCCGATGAGAAAAACCCATCTGTTTCCACCGAAAAAGCTTTCAGGGTTCCTTTTGCAACAGTTTGGCACCATTTTTGAGTGAATTCCAGAACGTCAGATTTTTGCTGAAATTGTGACCGCGCAGCTTAGGGATTTTTTCAGAAAAAGTTGTTCAGACGTCGAGGGCTAATTCTGTTTCCGATGAGAAAAACCCATCTGTTTCCACCGAAAAACCTTTCAGGGTTCCGTTTACAACAGTTTGGCACCATTTTTGAGTGAATTCCAGAACGTCAGATTTTTGCTAAAATTGTGACCGCGCGGCTTAGGGATTTTTTCAGAAAAAGTTGATCAGACGTCGAGGGCTAATTCTGTTTCCGATGAGAAAAACCCATCTGTTTCCACCGAAAAACCTTTCAGGGTTCCGTTTGCAACAGTTTGGCACCATTTTTGAGTGAATTCCAGAACGTCAGATTTTTGCTAAAATTGTGACCGCGCGGCTTAGGGATTTTTTCAGAAAAAGTTGTTCAGACGTCGATGGCTAATTCTGTTTCCGATGAGAAAAACCCATCTTTTTCGACCGAAAAACCTTTCAGGGTTCCTTTTGCAACAGTTTGGCACCATTTTTGAGTGAATTCCAGAACGTCAGATTTTTGCTGAAATTGTGACCGCGCAGCTTAGGGATTTTTTCAGAAAAAGTTGATCAGACGTCGAGGGCTAATTCTGTTTCCGATGAGAAAAACCCATCTGTTTCCACCGAAAAACCTTTCAGGGTTCCGTTTGCAACAGTTTGGCACCATTTTTGAGTGAATTCCAGAACGTCAGATTTTTGCTAAAATTGTGACCGCGCGGCTTAGGGATTTTTTCAGAAAAAGTTGTTCAGACGTCGAGGGCTAATTCTGTTTCCGATGAGAAAAACCCATCTGTTTCCACCGAAAAACCTTTCAGGGGATCGTGTGCGACAGTTTGGCACCATGTTTGATTGAATTCCAGAACGGCAGATTTTTGCTGAAATTGTGAGCGCGCGGCTTAGGGATTTTTTCAGAAAAAGTTGTTCAGACGTCGAGGGCTAATTCTGTTTCTGATGAGAAAAACCCATCTGTTTCCACCGAAAAACCTTTCAGGGGATCGTTTGCAACAGTTTGCCACCATTTTTGAGTGAATTCCAGAACGTCAGATTTTTGCTAAAATTGTGACCGCGCGGCTTAGGGATTTTTTCAGAAAAAGTTGTTCAGACGTCGAGGGCTAATTCTGTTTCCGATGAGAAAAACCTATCTGTTTCCACCGAAAAACCTTTCAGGGTTCCGTTTGCAACAGTTTGGCACCATTTTTGAGTGAATTCCAGAACGTCAGATTTTTGCTGAAATTGTGACCGCGTGGCTTAGGGACTTTTTCAGAAAAAGTTGTTCAGACTTCGAGGGCTAATTCTGTTTCCGATGAGAAAAACCCATCTGTTTCCACCAAAAAACCTTTCAGGGGATCGTTTGCAACAGTTTGGCACCATTTTTGAGTGAATTCCAGAACGTCAGATTTTTGCTGCAATTCTGACCGCGCGGCTTAGGGATTTTTTCAGAAAAAGTTGTTCAGACGTCGAGGGCTAATTCTGTTTCCGAAGAGAAAAACCCATCTGTTTCCACCGAAAAACCTTTCTGGGTTCCGTTTGTAACAGTTGGGCACCATTTTTGAGTGAATTCCAGAACGTCAGATTTTTGCTGAAACTGTGACCGCGCGGCTTAGGGATTTTTTCAGAAAACGTTGTTCAGACGTCGAGGGCTAATTCTGTTTCCGATGAGAAAAACCCATCTGTTTCCACCGAAAAACTTTTCAGGGGATCGTTTGCAACAGTTTGGCACGATTTTTGAGTGATTTCCAGAACGTCAGATTTTTGCTGAAATTGTGACCGCGCGGCTTAGGGATTTTTTCAGAAAAAGTTGTTCAGACGTCGAGGGCTAATTCGGATTCCGATGAGAAAAACCCATCTGTTTCCACCGAAAAACTTTTCAGGGGATCGTTTGCAACAGTTTGGCACCATTTTTGAGTGAATTCCAGAACGTCAGATTTTTGCTGCAATTGTGACCGCGCGGCTTAGGGATTTTTTCAGAAAAAGTTGTTCAGACGTCGAGGGCTAATTCTGTTTCCGATGAGAAAAACCCATCTGTTTCCACCGAAAAACTTTTCAGGGGATCGTTTGCAACAGTTTGGCACCATTTTTGAGTGACTTCCAGAACGTCAGATTTTTGCTGAAATTGTGACCGCGCGGCTTAGGGATTTTTTCAGAAAAAGTTGTTCAGACGTCGAGGGCTAATTCTGTTTCTGATGAGAAAAAACCCATCTGTTTCCACCGAAAAACCTTTCAGGGGATCGTGTGCGACAGTTTGGCACCATTTTTGATTGAATTCCGGGAACGTCAGATTTTTGCTGAAATTGTGACCGCACGGCTTAGGGATTTTTTCAGAAAAAGTTGTTCAGACGTCGAGGGCTAATTCTGTTTCCGATGAGAAAAACCCACCTGTTTCCACCGAAAAACCTTTCAGGGTTCCGTTTACAACAGTTTGGCACCATTTTTGAGTGAATTCCAGAACGTCAGATTTTTGCTAAAATTGTGACCGCGCGGCTTAGGGATTTTTTCAGAAAAAGTTGATCAGACGTCGAGGGCTAATTCTGTTTCCGATGAGAAAAACCCATCTGTTTCCACCGAAAAACCTTTCAGGGTTCCGTTTGCAACAGTTTGGCACCATTTTTGAGTGAATTCCAGAACGTCAGATTTTTGCTAAAATTGTGACCGCGCGGCTTAGGGATTTTTTCAGAAAAAGTTGTTCAGACGTCGAGGGCTAATTCTGTTTCCGATGAGAAAAACCCATCTGTTTCCACCGAAAAACCTTTCAGGGGATCGTGTGCGACAGTTTGGCACCATGTTTGATTGAATTCCAGAACGGCAGATTTTTGCTGAAATTGTGAGCGCGCGGCTTAGGGATTTTTTCAGAAAAAGTTGTTCAGACGTCGAGGGCTAATTCTGTTTCTGATGAGAAAAACCCATCTGTTTCCACCGAAAAACCTTTCAGGGGATCGTTTGCAACAGTTTGGCACCATTTTTGAGTGAATTCCAGAACGTCAGATTTTTGCTAAAATTGTGACCGCGCGGCTTAGGGATTTTTTCAGAAAAAGTTGTTCAGACGTCGAGGGCTAATTCTGTTTCCGATGAGAAAAACCTATCTGTTTCCACCGAAAAACCTTTCAGGGTTCCGTTTGCAACAGTTTGGCACCATTTTTGAGTGAATTCCAGAACGTCAGATTTTTGCTGAAATTGTGACCGCGTGGCTTAGGGACTTTTTCAGAAAAAGTTGTTCAGACTTCGAGGGCTAATTCTGTTTCCGATGAGAAAAACCCATCTGTTTCCACCAAAAAACCTTTCAGGGGATCGTTTGCAACAGTTTGGCACCATTTTTGAGTGAATTCCAGAACGTCAGATTTTTGCTGCAATTCTGACCGCGCGGCTTAGGGATTTTTTCAGAAAAAGTTGTTCAGACGTCGAGGGCTAATTCTGTTTCCGAAGAGAAAAACCCATCTGTTTCCACCGAAAAACCTTTCTGGGTTCCGTTTGTAACAGTTGGGCACCATTTTTGAGTGAATTCCAGAACGTCAGATTTTTGCTGAAACTGTGACCGCGCGGCTTAGGGATTTTTTCAGAAAACGTTGTTCAGACGTCGAGGGCTAATTCTGTTTCCGATGAGAAAAACCCATCTGTTTCCACCGAAAAACTTTTCAGGGGATCGTTTGCAACAGTTTGGCACGATTTTTGAGTGATTTCCAGAACGTCAGATTTTTGCTGAAATTGTGACCGCGCGGCTTAGGGATTTTTTCAGAAAAAGTTGTTCAGACGTCGAGGGCTAATTCGGATTCCGATGAGAAAAACCCATCTGTTTCCACCGAAAAACTTTTCAGGGGATCGTTTGCAACAGTTTGGCACCATTTTTGAGTGAATTCCAGAACGTCAGATTTTTGCTGCAATTGTGACCGCGCGGCTTAGGGATTTTTTCAGAAAAAGTTGTTCAGACGTCGAGGGCTAATTCTGTTTCCGATGAGAAAAACCCATCTGTTTCCACCGAAAAACTTTTCAGGGGATCGTTTGCAACAGTTTGGCACCATTTTTGAGTGACTTCCAGAACGTCAGATTTTTGCTGAAATTGTGACCGCGCGGCTTAGGGATTTTTTCAGAAAAAGTTGTTCAGACGTCCAGGGCTAATTTTGTTTCCGATGAGAAAAACCCATCTGTTTCCACCGAAAAACCTTTCAGGGTTCCGTTTGCAACAGTTTGGCACCATTTTTGAGTGAATTCCAGAACGTCAGATTTTTGCTAAAATTGTGACCGCGCGGCTTAGGGATTTTTTCAGAAAAAGTTGTTCAGACGTCGAGGGCTAATTCTGTTTCCGATGAGAAAAACCCATCTTTTTCGACCGAAAAACCTTTCAGGGTTCCTTTTGCAACAGTTTGGCACCATTTTTGAGTGAATTCCAGAACGTCAGATTTTTGCTGAAATTGTGACCGCGCGGCTTAGGGATTTTTTCAGAAAAAGTTGTTCAGACGTCGAGGGCTAATTCGGATTCCGATGAGAAAAACCCATCTGTTTCCACCGAAAAACTTTTCAGGGGATCGTTTGCAACAGTTTGGCACCATTTTTGAGTGATTTCCAGAACGTCAGATTTTTGCTGAAATTGTGACCGCGCGGCTTAGGGATTTTTTCAGAAAAAGTTGTTCAGACGTCGAGGGCTAATTCTGTTTCCGATGAGAAAAACCCATCTGTTTCCACCGAAAAACATTTCAGGGGATCGTTTGCAACAGTTTGGCACCATTTTTGAGTGATTTCCAGAACGTCAGATTTTTGCTGAAATTGTGACCGCGCGGCTTAGGGATTTTTTCAGAAAAAGTTGTTCAGACGTCGAGGGCTAATTCGGATTCCGATGAGAAAAACCCATCTGTTTCCACTGAAAAACCTTTCAGGGTTCCATTTGCAACTGTTTGGCACCATTTTAGAGTGAATTCCAGAACGTCAGATTTTTGCTGAAATTGTGACCGCGCGGCTTAGGGATTTTTTCAGAAAAAGTTGTTCAGACGTCGAGGGCTAATTCTGTTTCCGATGAGAAAAACCCATCTGTTTCCACCGAAAAACTTTTCAGGGGATCGTTTGCAACAGTTTGGCACCATTTTTGAGTGATTTCCAGAACGTCAGATTTTTGCTGAAATTGTGACCGCGCGGCTTAGGGATTTTTTCAGAAAAAGTTGTTCAGACGTCGAGGGCAAATTCTGTTTCTGATGAGAAAAAACCCATCTGTTTCCACCGAAAAACCTTTCAGGGGATCGTGTGCGACAGTTTGGCACCATTTTTGATTGAATTCCAGAACGTCAGATTTCTGCTGAAATTGTGACCGCGCGGCTTAGGCATTTTTTCAGAAAAAGTTGTTCAGACGTCCAGGGCTAATTTTGTTTCCGATGAGAAAAACCCATCTGTTTCCACCGAAAAACCTTTCAGGGTTCCGTTTGCAACAGTTTGGCACCATTTTTGAGTGAATTCCAGAACGTCAGATTTTTGCTAAAATTGTGACCGCGCGGCTTAGGGATTTTTTCAGAAAAAGTTGTTCAGACGTCGAGGGCTAATTCTGTTTCCGATGAGAAAAACCCATCTTTTTCGACCGAAAAAGCTTTCAGGGTTCCTTTTGCAACAGTTTGGCACCATTTTTGAGTGAATTCCAGAACGTCAGATTTTTGCTAAAATTGTGACCGCGCGGCTTAGGGATTTTTTCAGAAAAAGTTGATCAGACGTCGAGGGCTAATTCTGTTTCCGATGAGAAAAACCCATCTGTTTCCACCGAAAAACCTTTCAGGGTTCCGTTTGCAACAGTTTGGCACCATTTTTGAGTGAATTCCAGAACGTCAGATTTTTGCTAAAATTGTGACCGCGCGGCTTAGGGATTTTTTCAGAAAAAGTTGTTCAGACGTCGAGGGCTAATTCTGTTTCCGATGAGAAAAACCCATCTGTTTCCACCGAAAAACCTTTCAGGGGATCGTGTGCGACAGTTTGGCACCATGTTTGATTGAATTCCAGAACGGCAGATTTTTGCTGAAATTGTGACCGCGCGGCTTAGGGATTTTTTCAGAAAAAGTTGTTCAGACGTCGAGGGCTAATTCTGTTTCCGATGAGAAAAACCCATCTGTTTCCACCGAAAAACTTTTCAGGGGATCGTTTGCAACAGTTTGGCACCATTTTTGAGTGATTTCCAGAACGTCAGATTTTTGCTGAAATTGTGACCGCGCGGCTTAGGGATTTTTTCAGAAAAAGTTGTTCAGACGTCGAGGGCAAATTCTGTTTCTGATGAGAAAAAACCCATCTGTTTCCACCGAAAAACCTTTCAGGGGATCGTGTGCGACAGTTTGGCACCATTTTTGATTGAATTCCAGAACGTCAGATTTCTGCTGAAATTGTGACCGCGCGGCTTAGGCATTTTTTCAGAAAAAGTTGTTCAGACGTCCAGGGCTAATTTTGTTTCCGATGAGAAAAACCCATCTGTTTCCACCGAAAAACCTTTCAGGGTTCCGTTTGCAACAGTTTGGCACCATTTTTGAATGAATTCCAGAACGTCAGATTTTTGCTAAAATTGTGACCGCGCGGCTTAGGGATTTTTTCAGAAAAAGTTGTTCAGACGTCGAGGGCTAATTCTGTTTCCGATGAGAAAAACCTATCTGTTTCCACCGAAAAACCTTTCAGGGTTCCGTTTGCAACAGTTTGGCACCATTTTTGAGTGAATTCCAGAACGTCAGATTTTTGCTGAAATTGTGACCGCACGGCTTAGGGATTTTTTCAGAAAAAGCTGTTCAGACGTCGATGGCTAATTCTGTTTCCGATGAGAAAAACCCATCTTTTTCGACCAATAAACCTTTCAGGGTTCCTTTTACAACAGTTTGGCACCATTTTTGAGTGAATTCCAGAACGTCAGATTTTTGCTGAAGTTGTGACCGTGCAGCTTAGGGATTTTTTCAGAAAAAGTTGTTCAGACGTCGAGGGCTAATTCGGTTTCCGATGAGAAAAACCCATCTGTTTCCACCGAAAAACCTTTCAGGGTTCCGTTTGCAACAGTTTGGCACCATTTTTGAGTGAATTCCAGAACGTCAGATTTTTGCTGAAATTGTGACCGCGCGGCTTAGGGATTTTTTCAGAAAAAGTTGTTCAGACATCGAGGGCTAATTCTGTTTCCGATGAGAAAAACCCATCTGTTTCCACCGAAAAACTTTTCAGGGGATCGTTTGCAACAGTTTGGCACCATTTTTGATTGAATTCCGGGAACGTCAGATTTTTGCTGAAATTGTGACCGCACGGCTTAGGGTTTTTTTCAGAGAAAGTTGTTCAGACGTCGATGGCTAATTCTGTTTCCGATGAGAAAAACCCATCTTTTTCGACCGAAAAACCTTTCAGGGTTCCTTTTGCAACAGTTTGGCACCATTTTTGAGTGAATTCCAGAACGTCAGATTTTTGCTGAAATTGTGACCGCGCAGCTTAGGGATTTTTTCAGAAAAAGTTGTTCAGACGTCGAGGGCTAATTCTGTTTCCGATGAGAAAAACCCATCTGTTTCCACCGAAAAACCTTTCAGGGTTCCGTTTACAACAGTTTGGCACCATTTTTGAGTGAATTCCAGAACGTCAGATTTTTGCTAAAATGGTGACCGCGCGGCTTAGGGATTTTTTCAGAAAAAGTTGTTCAGACGTAGAGGGCTAATTCTGTTTCCGATGAGAAAAACCCATCTGTTTCCACCGAAAAACCTTTCAGGGTTCCGTTTGCAACAGTTTGGCACCATTTTTGAGTGAATTCCAGAACGTCAGATTGTTGCTGAAATTGTGACCGCGCAGCTTAGGGATTTTTTCAGAAAAAGTTGTTCAGACGTCGAGGGCTAATTCTGTTTCCGATGAGAAAAACCCATCTGTTTCCACCGAAAAACCTTTCAGGGTTCCGTTTGCAACAGTTTGGCACCATTTTTGAGTGAATTCCAGAACGTCAGATTTTTGCTGAAATTGTGACCGCGTGGCTTAGGGATTTTTTCAGAAAAAGTTGTTCAGACGTCGAGGGCTAATTCTGTTTCCGATGAGAAAAACCCATCTGTTTCCACCGAAAAACCTTTCAGGGGATCGTTTGCAACAGTTTGGCACCATTTTTGAGTGACTTCCTGAACGTCAGATTTTTGCTGCAATTCTGACCGCGCGGCTTAGGGATTTTTTCAGAAAAAGTTGTTCAGACGTCTAGGGCTAATTCTGTTACCGATGAGAAAAACCCATCTGTTTCCACCGAAAAACTTTTCAGGGGATCGTTTGCAACAGTTTGGCACCATTTTTGAGTGAATTCCAGAACGTCAGATTTTTGCTGAAATTGTGACCGCGCGGCTTAGGGATTTTTTCAGAAAAAGTTGTTCAGACGTCGAGGGCTAATTCTGTTTCCGATGAGAAAAACCCATCTGTTTCCACCGAAAAACCTTTCAGGGTTCCGTTTGCAACAGTTTGGCACCATTTTTGAGTGAATTCCAGAACGTCAGATTTTTGCTGAAATTGTGACCGCGTGGCTTAGGGATTTTTTCAGAAAAAGTTGTTCAGACGTCGAGGGCTAATTCTGTTTCCGATGAGAAAAACCCATCTGTTTCCACCGAAAAACCTTTCAGGGGATCGTTTGCAACAGTTTGGCACCATTTTTGAGTGACTTCCTGAACGTCAGATTTTTGCTGAAATTGTGACCGCGCGGCTTAGGCATTTTTTCAGAAAAAGTTGTTCAGACGTCCAGGGCTAATTTTGTTTCCGATGAGAAAAACCCATCTGTTTCCACCGAAAAACCTTTCAGGGTTCCGTTTGCAACAGTTTGGCACCATTTTTGAGTGAATTCCAGAACGTCAGATTTTTGCTAAAATTATGACCGCGCGGCTTAGGGATTTTTTCAGAAAAAGTTGTTCAGACGTCGAGGGCTAATTCTGTTTCCGATGAGAAAAACCCATCTTTTTCCACCGAAAAACCTTTCAGGGTTCCTTTTGCAACAGTTTGGCACCATTTTTGAGTGAATTCCAGAACGTCAGATTTTTGCTAAAATTGTGACCGCGCGGCTTAGGGATTTTTTCAGAAAAAGTTGATCAGACGTCGAGGGCTAATTCTGTTTCCGATGAGAAAAACCCATCTGTTTCCACCGAAAAACCTTTCAGGGTTCCGTTTGCAACAGTTTGGCACCATTTTTGAGTGAATTCCAGAACGTCAGATTTTTGCTAAAATTGTGACCGCGCGGCTTAGGGATTTTTTCAGAAAAAGTTGTTCAGACGTCGAGGGCTAATTCTGTTTCCGATGAGAAAAACCCATCTGTTTCCACCGAAAAACCTTTCAGGGGATCGTGTGCGACAGTTTGGCACCATGTTTGATTGAATTCCAGAACGGCAGATTTTTGCTGAAATTGTGAGTGCGCGGCTTAGGGATTTTTTCAGAAAAAGTTGTTCAGACGTCGAGGGCTAATTCTGTTTCTGATGAGAAAAACCCATCTGTTTCCACCGAAAAACCTTTCAGGGTTCCGTTTGCAACAGTTTGGGACCATTTTTGAATGAATTCCAGAACGTCAGATTTTTGCTAAAATTGTGACCGCGCGGCTTAGGGATTTTTTCAGAAAAAGTTGTTCAGACGTCGAGGGCTAATTCTGTTTCCGATGAGAAAAACCTATCTGTTTCCACCGAACAACCTTTCAGGGTTCCGTTTGCAACAGTTTGGCACCATTTTTGAGTGAATTCCAGAACGTCAGATTTTTGCTGAAATTGTGACCGCACGGCTTAGGGATTTTTTCAGAAAAAGCTGTTCAGACGTCGATGGCTAATTCTGTTTCCGATGAGAAAAACCCATCTTTTTCGACCGAAAAACCTTTCAGGGTTCCTTTTACAACAGTTTGGCACCATTTTTGAGTGAATTCCAGAACGTCAGATTTTTGCTGAAGTTGTGACCGTGCAGCTTAGGGATTTTTTCAGAAAAAGTTGTTCAGACGTCGAGGGCTAATTCTGTTTCCGATGAGAAAAACCCATCTGTTTCCACCGAAAAACCTTTCAGGGTTCCGTTTACAACAGTTTGGCACCATTTTTGAGTGAATTCCAGAACGTCAGATTTTTGCTAAAATTGTGACCGCGCGGCTTAGGGATTTTTTCAGAAAAAGTTGTTCAGACGTAGAGGGCTAATTCTGTTTCCGATGAGAAAAACCCATCTGTTTCCACCGAAAAACCTTTCAGGGTTCCGTTTGCAACAGTTTAGCACCATTTTTGAGTGAATTCCAGAACGTCAGATTGTTGCTGAAATTGTGACCGCGCAGCTTAGGGATTTTTTCAGAAAAAGTTGTTCAGACGTCGAGGGCTAATTCTGTTTCCGATGAGAAAAACCCATCTGTTTCCACCGAAAAACCTTTCAGGGTTCCGTTTGCAACAGTTTGGCACCATTTTTGAGTGAATTCCAGAACGTCAGATTTTTGCTGAAATTGTGACCGCGTGGCTTAGGGATTTTTTCAGAAAAAGTTGTTCAGACGTCGAGGGCTAATTCTGTTTCCGATGAGAAAAACCCATCTGTTTCCACCGAAAAACCTTTCAGGGGATCGTTTGCAACAGTTTGGCACCATTTTTGAGTGACTTCCTGAACGTCAGATTTTTGCTGCAATTCTGACCGCGCGGCTTAGGGATTTTTTCAGAAAAAGTTGTTCAGACGTCTAGGGCTAATTCTGTTACCGATGAGAAAAACCCATCTGTTTCCACCGAAAAACTTTTCAGGGGATCGTTTGCAACAGTTTGGCACCATTTTTGAGTGAATTCCAGAACGTCAGATTTTTGCTGAAATTGTGACCGCGCGGCTTAGGGATTTTTTCAGAAAAAGTTGTTCAGACGTCGAGGGCTAATTCTGTTTCCGATGAGAAAAACCCATCTGTTTCCACCGAAAAACCTTTCAGGGTTCCGTTTGCAACAGTTTGGCACCATTTTTGAGTGAATTCCAGAACGTCAGATTTTTGCTGAAATTGTGACCGCGTGGCTTAGGGATTTTTTCAGAAAAAGTTGTTCAGACGTCGAGGGCTAATTCTGTTTCCGATGAGAAAAACCCATCTGTTTCCACCGAAAAACCTTTCAGGGGATCGTTTGCAACAGTTTGGCACCATTTTTGAGTGACTTCCTGAACGTCAGATTTTTGCTGAAATTGTGACCGCGCGGCTTAGGGATTTTTTCAGAAAAAGTTGTTCAGACGTCTAGGGCTAATTCTGTTTCCGATGAGAAAAACCCATCTGTTTCCACCGAAAAACTTTTCAGGGGATCGTTTGCAACAGTTTGGCACCATTTTTGAGTGAATTCCAGAACGTCAGATTTTTGCTGCAATTCTGACCGCGCGGCTTAGGGATTTTTTCAGAAAAAGTTGTTCAGACGTCGAGGGCTAATTCTGTTTCCGATGAGAAAAACCCATCTGTTTCCACCGAAAAACTTTTCAGGGGATCGTTTGCAACAGTTTGGCACCATTTTTGAGTGACTTCCAGAAGGTCAGATTTTTGCTGAAATTGTGACCGCGCGGCTTAGGGATTTTTTCAGAAAAAGTTGTTCAGACGTCGAGGGCAAATTCTGTTTCTGATGAGAAAAACCCATCTGTTTCCACCGAAAAACCTTTCAGGGTTCCGTTTGCAACAGTTTGGCACCATTTTTGAGTGAATTCCAGAACGTCAGATTTTTGCTAAAATTGTGACCGCGCGGCTTAGGGATTTTTTCAGAAAAAGTTGTTCAGACGTCGAGGGCTAATTCTGTTTCCGATGAGAAAAACCCATCTGTTTCCACCGAAAAACCTTTCAGGGGATCGTGTGCGACAGTTTGGCACCATGTTTGATTGAATTCCAGAACGGCAGATTTTTGCTGAAATTGTGAGCGCGCGGCTTAGGGATTTTTTCAGAAAAAATTGTTCAGACGTCGAGGGCTAATTCTGTTTCTGATGAGAAAAACCCATCTGTTTCCACCGAAAAACCTTTCAGGGTTCCGTTTGCAACAGTTTGGGACCATTTTTGAATGAATTCCAGAACGTCAGATTTTTGCTAAAATTGTGACCGCGCGGCTTAGGGATTTTTTCAGAAAAAGTTGTTCAGACGTCGAGGGCTAATTCTGTTTCCGATGAGAAAAACCTATCTGTTTCCACCGAAAAACCTTTCAGGGTTCCGTTTGCAACAGTTTGGCACCATTTTTGAGTGAATTCCAGAACGTCAGATTTTTGCTGAAATTGTGACCGCACGGCTTAGGGATTTTTTCAGAAAAAGCTGTTCAGACGTCGATGGCTAATTCTGTTTCCGATGAGAAAAACCCATCTTTTTCGACCGAAAAACCTTTCAGGGTTCCTTTTACAACAGTTTGGCACCATTTTTGAGTGAATTCCAGAACGTCAGATTTTTGCTGAAGTTGTGACCGTGCAGCTTAGGGATTTTTTCAGAAAAAGTTGTTCAGACGTCGAGGGCTAATTCGGTTTCCGATGAGAAAAACCCATCTGTTTCCACCGAAAAACCTTTCAGGGTTCCGTTTGCAACAGTTTGGCACCATTTTTGAGTGAATTCCAGAACGTCAGATTTTTGCTGAAATTGTGACCGCGTGGCTTAGGGATTTTTTCAGAAAAAGTTGTTCAGACATCGAGGGCTAATTCTGTTTCCGATGAGAAAAACCCATCTGTTTCCACCGAAAAACTTTTCAGGGGATCGTTTGCAACAGTTTGGCACCATTTTTGAGTGACTTCCAGAACGTCAGATTTTTGCTGAAATTGTGACCGCGCGGCTTAGGGATTTTTTCAGAAAAAGTTGTTCAGACGTCGAGGGCTAATTCTGTTTCTGATGAGAAAAAACCCATCTGTTTCCACCGAAAAACCTTTCAGGGGATCGTGTGCGACAGTTTGGCACCATTTTTGATTGAATTCCGGGAACGTCAGATTTTTGCTGAAATTGTGACCGCACGGCTTAGGGTTTTTTTCAGAGAAAGTTGTTCAGACGTCGATGGCTAATTCTGTTTCCGATGAGAAAAACCCATCTTTTTCGACCGAAAAACCTTTCAGGGTTCCTTTTGCAACAGTTTGGCACCATTTTTGAGTGAATTCCAGAACGTCAGATTTTTGCTGAAATTGTGACCGCGCAGCTTAGGGATTTTTTCAGAAAAAGTTGTTCAGACGTCGAGGGCTAATTCTGTTTCCGATGAGAAAAACCCATCTGTTTCCACCGAAAAACCTTTCAGGGTTCCGTTTACAACAGTTTGGCACCATTTTTGAGTGAATTCCAGAACGTCAGATTTTTGCTAAAATTGTGACCGCGCGGCTTAGGGATTTTTTCAGAAAAAGTTGTTCAGACGTAGAGGGCTAATTCTGTTTCCGATGAGAAAAACCCATCTGTTTCCACCGAAAAACCTTTCAGGGTTCCGTTTGCAACAGTTTGGCACCATTTTTGAGTGAATTCCAGAACGTCAGATTTTTGCTGAAATTGTGACCGCGCAGCTTAGGGATTTTTTCAGAAAAAGTTGTTCAGACGTCGAGGGCTAATTCTGTTTCCGATGAGAAAAACCCACATGTTTCCACCGAAAAACCTTTCAGGGTTCCGTTTGCAACAGTTTGGCACCATTTTTGAGTGAATTCCAGAACGTCAGATTTTTGCTGAAATTGTGACCGCGTGGCTTAGGGATTTTTTCAGAAAAAGTTGTTCAGACGTCGAGGGCTAATTCTGTTTCCGATGAGAAAAACCCATCTGTTTCCACCGAAAAACCTTTCAGGGGATCGTTTGCAACAGTTTGGCACCATTTTTGAGTGACTTCCTGAACGTCAGATTTTTGCTGCAATTCTGACCGCGCGGCTTAGGGATTTTTTCAGAAAAAGTTGTTCAGACGTCTAGGGCTAATTCTGTTTCCGATGAGAAAAACCCATCTGTTTCCACCGAAAAACCTTTCAGGGGATCGTGTGCGACAGTTTGGCACCATGTTTGATTGAATTCCAGAACGGCAGATTTTTGCTGAAATTGTGAGCGCGCGGCTTAGGGATTTTTTGAGAAAAAGTTGTTCAGACGTCGAGGGCTAATTCTGTTTCCGAAGAGAAAAACCCATCTGTTTCCACGGAAAACCTTTCAGGGGATCGTTTGCAACAGTTTGGCACGATTTTTGAGTGAATTCCAGAACGTCAGATTTTTGCTGAAACTGTGACCGCGCGGCTTAGGGATTTTTTCAGAAAACGTTGTTCAGACGTCGAGTGCTAATTCTGTTTCCGATGAGAAAAACCCATCTGTTTCCACCGAAAAACCTTTCAGTGTTCTGTTTGCAACAGTTTGGCACCATTTTTGAGTGAATTGCAGAACGTCAGATTTTTGCTGAAATTGTGACCGCGCGGCTTAGGGATTTTTTCAGAAAAAGTTGTTTAGACGTCGAGGGCTAATTCTGTTTCCGATGAGAAAAACCCATCTGTTTCCACCGAAAAACCTTTCTGGGTTCCGTTTGCAACAGTTTGGCACCATTTTTGAGTGAATTCCAGAACGTCAGATTTTTGCTGAAATTGTGACCGCGTGGCTTAGGGATTTTTTCAGAAAAAGTTGTTCAGACGTCGAGGGCTAATTCTGTTTCCGATGAGAAAAACCCATCTGTTTCCACCGAAAAACCTTTCAGGGGATCGTTTGCAACAGTTTGGCACCATTTTTGAGTGACTTCCTGAACGTCAGATTTTTGCTGCAATTCTGACCGCGCGGCTTAGGGATTTTTTCAGAAAAAGTTGTTCAGACGTCTAGGGCTAATTCTGTTTCCGATGAGAAAAACCCATCTGTTTCCACCGAAAAACCTTTCAGGGGATCGTGTGCGACAGTTTGGCACCATGTTTGATTGAATTCCAGAACGGCAGATTTTTGCTGAAATTGTGAGCGCGCGGCTTAGGGATTTTTTGAGAAAAAGTTGTTCAGACGTCGAGGGCTAATTCTGTTTCCGAAGAGAAAAACCCATCTGTTTCCACGGAAAACCTTTCAGGGGATCGTTTGCAACAGTTTGGCACGATTTTTGAGTGAATTCCAGAACGTCAGATTTTTGCTGAAACTGTGACCGCGCGGCTTAGGGATTTTTTCAGAAAACGTTGTTCAGACGTCGAGTGCTAATTCTGTTTCCGATGAGAAAAACCCATCTGTTTCCACCGAAAAACCTTTCAGTGTTCTGTTTGCAACAGTTTGGCACCATTTTTGAGTGAATTGCAGAACGTCAGATTTTTGCTGAAATTGTGACCGCGCGGCTTAGGGATTTTTTCAGAAAAAGTTGTTTAGACGTCGAGGGCTAATTCTGTTTCTGATGAGAAAAACCCATCTGTTTCCACCGAAAAACCTTTCTGGGTTCCGCTTGCAACAGTTTGGCACCATTTTTGAGTGAATTCCAGAACGTCAGATTTTTGCTGAAACTGTGACCGCGCGGCTTAGGGATTTTTTCAGAAAAAGTTGTTTAGACGTCGAGGGCTAATTCTGTTTCCGATGAGAAAAACCCATCTGTTTCCACCGAAAAACCTTTCAGGGGATCGTGTGCGACAGTTTGGCACCATTTTTGATTGAATTCCAGAACGGCAGATTTTTGCTGAAATTGTTAGCGCGCGGCTTAGGGATTTTTTCTGAAAAAGTTGTTCAGACGTCGAGGGCTAATTCTGTTTCTGATGAGAAAAACCCATCTGTTTCCACCGAAAAACCTTTCAGTTGATCGTTTGCCACCGTTTGGCACCATTTTTGAGTGAATTCCAGAACGTCAGATTTTTGCCTCAATTGTGACCGCGCGGCTTACGGATGTTTTCAGAAAAAGTTTGTCAGACGTCGAGGGCTAATTCTGTTTCCGATGAGAAAAAGCCATCTGTTTCCACCGAAAAACTTTTCAGGGGATCGTTTGCAACAGTTTGGCACCATTTTTGAGTGAATTCTAGAACGTCAGATTTTTGCTGCAATTGTGACCGCGCAGCTTTGGGATTTTTTTTTTAAAAAAAAATTTCGCAATTTCAGACGTCTAGGGATAATTCTGTTTCTGATGAGAAAAAAAATCTGTTTCCACCGAAAAACCTTTCAGGGGATCGTTTGCAACAGTTTGGCACCATTTTTGAGTGACTTCCTGCACGTCAGATTTTTGCTGCAATTCTGACCGCGCGGCTTAGGGATTTTTTCAGAAAAAGTTGTTCAGACGTCGAGGGCTAATTCTGTTTCCGATGAGAAAAACCCATCTGTTTCCACCGAAAAACTTTTCAGGGGATCGTTTGCAACAGTTTGGCACCATTTTTGAGTGACTTCCAGAACGTCAGATTTTTGCTGCAATTCTGACTGCGCGGCTTAGGGATTTTTTCAGAAAAAGTTGTTCAGACGTCTAGGGCTAATTCTGTTTCCGATGAGAAAAACCCATCTGTTTCCACCGAAAAACTTTTTAGGGGATCGTTTGTAACAGTTTGGCACCATTTTTGAGTGAATTCCAGAACGTCAGATTTTTGCTGCAATTCTGACCGCGCGGCTTAGGAATTTTTTCAGAAAAAGTTGTTCAGACGTCGAGGGCTAATTCTGTTTCCGATGAGAAAAACCCATCTGTTTCCACCGAAAAAATTTTCAGGGGATCGTTTGCAACAGTTTGGCACCATTTTTGAGTGACTTCCAGAACGTCAGATTTTTGCTGAAATTGTGACCGCGCGGCTTAGGGATTTTTTCAGAAAAAGTTGTTCAGACGTCGAGGGCTAATTCTGTTTCTGATGAGAAAAAACCCATCTGTTTACACCGAAAAACTTTTCAGGGGATCGTGTGCGACAGTTTGGCACCATTTTTGATTGAATTCCGGGAACGTCAGATTTTTGCTGAAATTGTGACCGCACGGCTTAGGGATTTTTTCAGAAAAAGTTGTTCAGACGTCGATGGCTAATTCTGTTTCCGATGAGAAAAACCCATCTTTTTCGACCGAAAAACCTTTCAGGGTTCCTTTTGCAACAGTTTGGCACCATTTTTGAGTGAATTACAGAACGTCAGATTTTTGCTGAAATTGTGACCGCGCAGCTTAGGGATTTTTTCAGAAAAAGTTGTTCAGACGTCGAGGGCTAATTCTGTTTCCGATGAGAAAAACCCATCTGTTTCCACCGAAAAACTTTTCAGGGGATCGTTTGCAACAGTTTGGCACCATTTTTGAGTGAATTCCAGAACGTCAGATTTTTGCTGCAATTCTGACCGCGCGGCTTAGGGATTTTTTCAGAAAAAGTTGTTCAGACGTCGAGGGCTAATTCTGTTTCCGATGAGAAAAACCCATCTGTTTCCACCGAAAAACTTTTCAGGGGATCGTTTGCAACAGTTTGGCACCATTTTTGAGTGACTTCCAGAACGTCAGATTTTTGCTGCAATTCTGACCGCGCGGCTTAGGGATTTTTTCAGAAAAAGTTGTTCAGACGTCTAGGGCTAATTCTGTTTCCGATGAGAAAAACCCATCTGTTTCCACCGAAAAACTTTTTAGGGGATCGTTTGCAACAGTTTGGCACCATTTTTGAGTGAATTCCAGAACGTCAGATTTTTGCTGCAATTCTGACCGCGCGGCTTAGGAATTTTTTCAGAAAAAGTTGTTCAGACGTCGAGGGCTAATTCTGTTTCCGATGAGAAAAACCCATCTGTTTCCACCGAAAAAATTTTCAGGGGATCGTTTGCAACAGTTTGGCACCATTTTTGAGTGACTTCCAGAACGTCAGATTTTTGCTGAAATTGTGACCGCGCGGCTTAGGGACTTTTTCAGAAAAAGTTGTTCAGACGTCGAGGGCTAATTCTGTTTCTGATGAGAAAAAACCCATCTGTTTACACCGAAAAACTTTTCAGGGGATCGTGTGCGACAGTTTGGCACCATTTTTGATTGAATTCCGGGAACGTCAGATTTTTGCTGAAATTGTGACCGCACGGCTTAGGGATTTTTTCAGAAAAAGTTGTTCAGACGTCGATGGCTAATTCTGTTTCCGATGAGAAAAACCCATCTTTTTCGACCGAAAAACCTTTCAGGGTTCCTTTTGCAACAGTTTGGCACCATTTTTGAGTGAATTACAGAACGTCAGATTTCTGCTGAAATTGTGACCGCGCAGCTTAGGGATTTTTTCAGAAAAAGTTGTTCAGACGTCGAGGGCTAATTCTGTTTCCGATGAGAAAAACCCACCTGTTTCCACCGAAAAACCTTTCAGGGTTCCGTTTACAACAGTTTGGCACCATTTTTGAGTGAATTCCAGAACGTCAGATTTTTGCTAAAATTGTGACCGCGCGGCTTAGGGATTTTTTCAGAAAAAGTTGATCAGACGTCGAGGGCTAATTCTGTTTCCGATGAGAAAAACCCATCTGTTTCCACCGAAAAACCTTTCAGGGTTCCGTTTGCAACAGTTTGGCACCATTTTTGAGTGAATTCCAGAACGTCAGATTTTTGCTAAAATTGTGACCGCGCGGCTTAGGGATTTTTTCAGAAAAAGTTGTTCAGACGTCGAGGGCTAATTCTATTTCCGATGAGAAAAACCCATCTGTTTCCACCGAAAAACCTTTCAGGGGATCGTGTGCGACAGTTTGGCACCATGTTTGATTGAATTCCAGAACGGCAGATTTTTGCTGAAATTGTGAGCGCGCGGCTTAGGGATTTTTTCAGAAAAAGTTGTTCAGACGTCGAGGGCTAATTCTGTTTCTGATGAGAAAAACCCATCTGTTTCCACCGAAAAACTTTTTAGGGGATCGTTTGCAACAGTTTGGCACCATTTTTGAGTGAATTCCAGAACGTCAGATTTTTGCTGCAATTCTGACCGCGCGGCTTAGGAATTTTTTCAGAAAAAGTTGTTCAGACGTCGAGGGCTAATTCTGTTTCCGATGAGAAAAACCCATCTGTTTACACCGAAAAACTTTTCAGGGGATCGTGTGCGACAGTTTGGCACCATTTTTGATTGAATTCCGGGAACGTCAGATTTTTGCTGAAATTGTGACCGCACGGCTTAGGGATTTTTTCAGAAAAAGTTGTTCAGACGTCGATGGCTAATTCTGTTTCCGATGAGAAAAACCCATCTTTTTCGACCGAAAAACCTTTCAGGGTTCCTTTTGCAACAGTTTGGCACCATTTTTGAGTGAATTCCAGAACGTCAGATTTTTGCTGAAATTGTGACCGCGCAGCTTAGGGATTTTTTCAGAAAAAGTTGTTCAGACGTCGAGGGCTAATTCTGTTTCCGATGAGAAAAACCCACCTGTTTCCACCGAAAAACCTTTCAGGGTTCCGTTTACAACAGTTTGGCACCATTTTTGAGTGAATTCCAGAACGTCAGATTTTTGCTAAAATTGTGACCGCGCGGCTTAGGGATTTTTTCAGAAAAAGTTGATCAGACGTCGAGGGCTAATTCTGTTTCCGATGAGAAAAACCCATCTGTTTCCACCGAAAAACCTTTCAGGGTTCCGTTTGCAACAGTTTGGCACCATTTTTGAGTGAATTCCAGAACGTCAGATTTTTGCTAAAATTGTGACCGCGCGGCTTAGGGATTTTTTCAGAAAAAGTTGTTCAGACGTCGAGGGCTAATTCTGTTTCCGATGAGAAAAACCCATCTGTTTCCACCGAAAAACCTTTCAGGGGATCGTGTGCGACAGTTTGGCACCATGTTTGATTGAATTCCAGAACGGCAGATTTTTGCTGAAATTGTGAGCGCGCGGCTTAGGGATTTTTTCAGAAAAAGTTGTTCAGACGTCGAGGGCTAATTCTGTTTCTGATGAGAAAAAACCCATCTGTTTCCACCGAAAAACCTTTCAGGGGATCGTGTGCGACAGTTTGGCACCATTTTTGATTGAATTCCAGAACGTCAGATTTCTGCTGAAATTGTGACCGCGCGGCTTAGGCATTTTTTCAGAAAAAGTTGTTCAGACGTCCAGGGCTAATTTTGTTTCCGATGAGAAAAACCCATCTGTTTCCACCGAAAAACCTTTCAGGGTTCCGTTTGCAACAGTTTGGCACCATTTTTGAGTGAATTCCAGAACGTCAGATTTTTGCTAAAATTGTGACCGCGCGGCTTAGGGATTTTTTCAGAAAAAGTTGTTCAGACGTCGAGGGCTAATTCTGTTTCCGATGAGAAAAACCTATCTGTTTCCACCGAAAAACCTTTCAGGGTTCCGTTTGCAACAGTTTGGCACCATTTTTGAGTGAATTCCAGAACGTCAGATTTTTGCTGAAATTGTGACCGCGCGGCTTAGGGATTTTTTCAGAAAAAGTTCTTCAGACGTCTAGGGCTAATTCTGTTTCCGATGAGAAAAACCCATCTGTTTCCACCGAAAAACTTTTCAGGGGATCGTTTGCAACAGTTTGGCACCATTTTTGAGTGAATTCCAGAACGTCAGATTTTTGCTGAAATTGTGACCGCGCGGCTTAGGGATTTTTTCAGAAAAAGTTGTTCAGACGTTGAGGGCTAATTCGGATTCCGATGAGAAAAACCCATCTGTTTCCACCGAAAAACCTTTCAGGGTTCCGTTTGCAACTGTTTGGCACCATTTTTGAGTGAATTCCAGAACGTAAGATTTTTGCTGAAATTGTGACCGCGCGGCTTAAGGATTTTTTCAGAAAAAGTTGTTCAGACGTCGAGGGCTAATTCTGTTTCCGATGAGAAAAACCCATCTGTTTCCAGCGAAAAACCTTTCAGGGGATCGTTTGCAACAGTTTGGCACCATTTTTGAGTGAATTCCAGAACGTCAGATTTTTGCTAAAATTGTGACCGCGCGGCTTAGGGATTTTTTCAGAAAAAGTTGTTCAGACGTCGAGGGCTAATTCGGATTCCGATGAGAAAAACCCATCTGTTTCCACCGAAAAACCTTTCAGGGTTCCATTTGCAACTGTTTGGCACCATTTTAGAGTGAATTCCAGAACGTCAGATTTTTGCTGAAATTGTGAGCGCGCGGCTTAGGGATTTTTTCAGAAAAAGTTGTTCAGACGTCGAGGGCTAATTCTGTTTCCGATGAGAAAAACCCATCTGTTTCCACCGAAAAACTTTTCAGGGGATCGTTTGCAACAGTTTGGCACCATTTTTGAGTGAATTCCAGAACGTCAGATTTTTGTTGAAATTGTGACCGCGCGGCTTAGGGATTTTTTAAGAAAAAGTTGTTCAGACGTCGAGGGCAAATTCTGTTTCTGATGAGAAAAAACCCATCTGTTTCCACCGAAAAACCTTTCGGGGGATCGTGTGCGACAGTTTGGCACCATTTTTGATTGAATTCCAGAACGTCAGATTTCTGCTGAAATTGTGACCGCGCGGCTTAGGCATTTTTTCAGAAAAAGTTGTTCAGACGTCCAGGGCTAATTCTGTTTCCGATGAGAAAAACCCATCTGTTTCCACCGAAAAACCTTTCAGGGTTCCGTTTGCAACAGTTTGGCACCATTTTTGAGTGAATTCCAGAACGTCAGATTTTTGCTAAAATTGTGACCGCGCGGCTTAGGGATTTTTTCAGAAAAAGTTGTTCAGACGTCGAGGGCTAATTCTGTTTCCGATGAGAAAAACCGATCTGTTTCCACCGAAAAACCTTTCAGGGTTCCGTTTGCAACAGTTTGGCACCATTTTTGAGTGAATTCCAGAACGTCAGATTTTTGCTGAAATTGTGACCGCGCGGCTTAGGGATTTTTTCAGAAAAAGTTGTTCAGACTTCGAGGGCTAATTCTGTTTCCGATGAGAAAAACCCATCTGTTTCCACCAAAAAACCTTTCAGGGGATCGTTTGCAACAGTTTGGCACCATTTTTGAGTGAATTCCAGAACGTCAGATTTTTGCTGCAATTCTGACCGCGCGGCTTAGGGATTTTTTCAGAAAAAGTTGTTCAGACGTCTAGGGCTAATTCTGTTTCCGATGAGAAAAACCCATCTGTTTCCACCGAAAAACTTTTCAGGGGATCGTTTGCAACAGTTTGGCACCATTTTTGAGTGAATTCCAGAACGTCAGATTTTTGCTGAAATTGTGACCGCGCGGCTTAGGGATTTTTTCAGAAAAAGTTGTTCAGACGTTGAGGGCTAATTCGGATTCCGATGAGAAAAACCCATCTGTTTCCACCGAAAAACCTTTCAGGGTTCCGTTTGCAACTGTTTGGCACCATTTTTGAGTGAATTCCAGAACGTAAGATTTTTGCTGAAATTGTGACCGCGCGGCTTAGGTATTTTTTCAGAAAAGGTTGTTCAGACGTCGAGGGCTAATTCTGTTTCCGATGAGAAAAACCCATCTGTTTCCACCGAAAAACCTTTCAGGGGATCGCTTGCAACAGTTTAGCACCATTTTTGAGTGAATTCCAAAATGTCAGATTTTTACTGAAATTGTGACTGCGCGGCTTAGGGATTTTTTCAGAAAAAGTTGTTCAGACGTCGAGGGCAAATTCTGTTTCTGATGAGAAAAAACCCATCTGTTTCCACCAAAAAACCTTTCAGGGGATCGTGTGCGACAGTTTGGCACCATTTTTGAGTGAATTCCAGAACGTCAGATTTTTGCTAAAATTGTGACCGCGCGGCTTAGGGATTTTTTCAGAAAAAGTTGTTCAGACGTCGAGGGCTAATTCTGTTTCCGATGAGAAAAACCTATCTGTATCCACCGAAAAACCTTTCAGGGTTCCGTTTGCAACAGTTTGGCACCATTTTTGAGTGAATTCCAGAACGTCAGATTTTTGCTGAAATTGTGACCGCGTGGCTTAGTGATCTTTTCAGAAAAAGTTGTTCAGACGTCGAGGGCTAATTCTGTTTCCGATGAGAAAAACCCATCTCTTTCCACCAAAAAACCTTTCAGGGGATCGTTTGCAACAGTTTGGCACCATTTTTCAGTGAATTCCAGAACGTCAGATTTTTGCTGAATTTGTGACCGCCCGGCTTAGGGATTTTTTTAGAAAAGGTTGTTCAGACGTCGAGGGCTAATTCTGTTTCCGATGAGAAAAACCGATCTGTTTCCATCGAAAAACCTTTCAGGGTTCCGTTTGCAACTGTTTGGCACCATTTTTGAGTGAATTCCAGAACGTAAGATTTTTGCTGAAATTGTGACCGCGCGGCTTAAGGATTTTTTCAGAAAAAGTTTTTCAGACGTCGAGGGCTAATTCTGTTTCCGATGAGAAAAACCCATCTGTTTCCAGCGAAAAACCTTTCAGGGGATCGTTTGCAACAGTTTGGCACCATTTTTGAGTGAATTCCAGAACGTCAGATTTTTGCTGAAATTGTGACCGCGCGGCTTAGGTATTTTTTCAGAAAAGGTTGTTCAGACGTCGAGGGCTAATTCTGTTTCCGATGAGAAAAACCGATCTGTTTCCACCGAAAAACCTTTCAGGGTTCCGTTTGCAACAGTTTAGCACCATTTTTGAGTGAATTCCAGAACGTCAGATTTTTGCTGAAATTGTGACCGCGTGGCTTAGTGATCTTTTCAGAAAAAGTTGTTCAGACGTCGAGGGCTAATTCTGTTTCCGATGAGAAAAACCCATCTCTTTCCACCAAAAAATCTTTCAGGGGATCGTTTGCAACAGTTTGGCACCATTTTTCAGTGAATTCCAGAACGTCAGATTTTTGCTGAATTTGTGACCGCCCGGCTTAGGGATTTTTTTTGAAAAGGTTGTTCAGACGTCGAGGGCTAATTCTGTTTCCGATGAGAAAAACCCATCTTTTTCCACCGAAAAACCTTTCAGGGGATCGTTTGCAACAGTTTGGCACCATTTTTGAGTGAATTCCAAATTGTCAGATTTTTGCTGAAATTGTGACCGCGCGGCTTTGGGATTTTTTCAGAAAAAGTTGTTCAGACGTCGAGGGCTAATTCGGTTTCCGATGAGAAAAACCCATCTGTTTCCACCGAAAAACCTTTCAGGGGATCGTTTGGAACAGTTTGGCACCATTTTTGAGTGATTTCCAGAACGTCAGATTTTTGCTGAAATTGTGACCGCGCGGCTTAGGGATTTTTTCAGGAAAAGTTGTTCAGACGTATAGGGCTAATTCTGTTTCCGATGAGAAAAACCCATCTGTTTCCACCGAAAAACTTTTCAGGGGATCGTTTGCAACAGTTTGGCACCATTTTTGAGTGAATTCCAGAAAGTCAGATTTTTGCTGAAATTGTGACCGCGCGGCTTCGGGATTTTTTCAGAAAAAGTTGCTCAGACGTTGAGGGCTAATTCGGATTCCGATGAGAAAAACCCATCTGTTTCCACCGAAAAACCTTTCAGGGTTCCGTTTGCAACTGTTTGGCACCATTTTTGAGTGAATTCCAGAACGTAAGATTTTTGCTGAAATTGTGACCGCGCGGCTTAAGGATTTTTTCAGAAAAAGTTGTTCAGACGTCGAGGGCTAATTCTGTTTCCGATGAGAAAAACCGATCTGTTTCCAGCGAAAAACCTTTCCGGGGATCGTTTGCAACAGTTTGGCACCATTTTTGAGTGAATTCCAGAACGTCAGATTTTTGCTGAAATTGTGACCGCGCGGCTTAGGGATTTTTTCAGAAAAGGTTGTTCAGACATCGAGGGCTAATTCTGTTTCCGATGAGAAAAACCCATCTGTTTCCACCGAAAAACCTTTCAGGGGATCGTTTGCAACAGTTTAGCACCATTTTTTGAGTGAATTCCAAAATGTCAGATTTTTGCTGAAATTGTGACCGCGCGGCTTAGGGATTTTTTCAGAAAAAGTTGTTCAGACGTCGAGGGCTAATTCTGTTTCCGATGAGAAAAACCCATCTGTTTCCACCGAAAAACCTTTCAGGGGATCGTTTGCAAGAGTTTAGCACCATTTTGAAGTGAATTCCAAAATGGCAGATTTTTGCTGAAATTGTGACCGCGCGGCTTAGAGATTTTTTCAGAAAAAGTTGTTTAGACTTCCAGGGCTAATTCTGTTTCCGATGAGAAAAACCGATCTGTTTCCAGCGAAAAACCTTTCCGGGGATCGTTTGCAACAGTTTGGCACCATTTTTGAGTGAATTCCAGAACCTCAGATTTTTGCTGAAATTGTGACCGCGCGGCTTAGGGATTTTTTCAGAAAAGGTTGTATAGACATCGAGGGCTAATTCTGTTTCCGATGAGAAAAACCCATCTGTTTCCACCGAAAAACCTTTCAGGGGATCGTTTGCAACAGTTTAGCACCATTTTTTGAGTGAATTCCAAAATGTCAGATTTTTGCTGAAATTGTGACCGCGCGGCTTAGGGATTTTTTCAGAAAAAGTTGTTCAGACGTCGAGGGCTAATTCTGTTTCCGATGAGAAAAACCCATCTGTTTCCACCAAAAAACCTTTCAGGGTTCCTTTTGCAACAGTTTGGCACTATTTTTGAGTGAATTCCAGAACGTCAGATTTTTGCTGAAATTGTGACCGCGCGGCTTAGGGATTTTTTCAGAAAAAGTTGTTCAGACGTCGAGGGCTAATTCTGTTTCCGATGAGAAAAACCCATCTGTTTCCACCGAAAAACCTTTCAGGGGATCGTTTGCAAGAGTTTAGCACCATTTTGAAGTGAATTCCAAAATGGCAGATTTTTGCTGAAATTGTGACCGCGCGGCTTAGGGATTTTTTCAGAAAAAGTTGTTCAGACTTCCAGGGCTAATACGGTTTCCGATGAGAAAAACCGATCTGTTTCCACCGAAAAACTTTTCAGGGGATCGTTTGCAACAGTTTAGCACCATTTTTGAGTGAAATCCAAAATGTCAGATTTTTACTGAAATTGTGACCGCGCGGCTTAGGGATTTTTTCAGAAAAAGTTGTTCAGACGTCGAGGGCTAATTCTGTTTCCGATGAGAAAAACCCATCTTTTTCCACCGAAAAACCTTTCAGGGGATCGTTTGCAACAGTTTGGCACCATTTTTGAGTGAATTCCAGAACGTCAGATTTTTGCTGAAATTGTGACCGCGCGGCTTAGGGATTTTTTCAGAAAAAGTTGTTCAGACGTCTAGGGCTAATTCTGTTTCCGATGAGAAAAACCCATCTGTTTCCAACGAAAAACCTTTCAGGGTTCCTTTTGCAACAGTTTGGCACCATTTTTGAGTGAATTCCAGAACGTCAGATTTTTGCTGAAATTGTGACCGCGCGGCATAGGGATTTTTTCAGAAAAAGTTTTTCAGACGTCGAGGGCTAATTCTGTTTCTGATGAGAAAAACCCATCTGTTTCCACCGAAAAACCTTTCAGGGGATCGTTTGCAACAGTTTGGCACCATTTTTGAGTGAATTCCAAAATGGCAGATTTTTGCTGAAATTGTGACCGCGCGGCTTAGGGATTTTTTCAGAAAAAGTTGTTCAGACGTCGAGGGCTAATTCTGTTTCCGATGAGAAAAACCCATCTGTTTCCACCGAAAAACCTTTCAGGGGATCGTTTGCAACAGTTTGGCACCATTTTTGAGTGAATTCCAGAACGTCAGATTTTTGCTGCAATTTTGACCGCGCGGCTTAGGGATTTTTTCACAAAAAGTTGTTCAGACGTCGAGGGCTAATTCTGTTTCGGATGAGAAAAACCCATCTGTTTCCACCAAAAAACCTTTCAGGGTTCCGTTTGCAACAGTTTGGCACCATTTTTGAGTGAATTCCAGAACGTCAGATTTTTGCTGAAATTGTGACCTCGCGGCTTAGGGATTTTTTCAGAAAAAGTTGTTCAGACGTCGAGGGCTAATTCTGTTTCCGATGAGAAAAACCCATCTGTTTCCACCGAAAAACCTTTCAGGGGATCGTTTGCAACAGTTTGGCACCATTTTTGAGTGAATTCCACAACGTCAGATTTTTGCTGAAATTGTGACCCGCGCGGCTTAGGGATTTTTTCAGAAAAAGTTGTTCAGACGCCGAGGGCTAATTCTGTTTCCGCTGAGAAAAACCCATCTGTTTAAACCGAAAAACCTTTCAGGGGATCGTTTGCAACAGTTTGGCACCATTTTTGAGTGAATTCCAGAACGTCAGATTTTTTGCTGCAATTCTGACAGCGCGGCTTAGGGATTTTTTCAGAAAAAGTTGTTCAGACGTCGAGGGCTAATTCTGTTACCGATGAGAAAAACCCATCTGTTTCCACCGAAAAACCTTTCAGGGTTCCTTTTGCAACAGCTTGGCACCATTTTTGAGTGAATTCCAGAACGTCAGATTTTTGCTAAAATTGTGACCGCGCGGCTTAGGGATTTTTTCAGGAAAAGTTGTGCAGACGTCGTGGGCTAATTCTGTTTCCGATGAGAAAAACCCATCTTTTTCACCGAAAAACCTTTCAGGGTTCCTTTTGAAACAGTTTGGCACCATTTTTGAGTGAATTCCAGAACGTCAAATTTTTGCTGAAATTGTGACCGCGCGGCTTAGGGATTTTTTCAGAAAAAGTTGTGCAGACGTTGAGGGCTAATTCTGTTTCCGATGAGAAAAACCCATCTTTTTCCACCGAAAAACCTTTCAGGGGATGGTTTGCAACAGTTTGGCACCATTTTTGAGTGAATTCCAAAATGTCAGATTTTTGCTGAAATTGTGACCGCGGGGCTTAGGGATTTTTTCAGAAAAAGTTGTTCAGACGTCGAGGGCTAATTCTGTTTCCGATGAGAAAAACCCATCTGTTTCCACCGAAAAACCTTTCAGGGGATCGTTTGCAACAGTTTGGCACCATTTTTGAGTGATTTCCAGAACGTCAGATTTTTGCTGAAATTGTGACCGCGCGGCTTAGGGATTTTTTTAGAGAAAGTTGTTCAGACGTCGAGGGCTAATTCTGTTTCCGATGAGAAAAACCCATCTGTTTCCACCAAAAAACCTTTCAGGGTTCCTTTTGCAACAGTTTGGCACTATTTTTGAGTGAATTCCAGAACGTCAGATTTTGGCTGAAATTGTGACCGCGCGGCTTAGGGATTTTTTCAGAAAAAGTTGTTCAGACGTCGAGGGCTAATTCTGTTTCCGATGAGAAAAACCCATCTGTTTCCACCGAAAAACCTTTCAGGGGATCGTTTGCAAGAGTTTAGCACCATTTTGAAGTGAATTCCAAAATGGCAGATTTTTGCTGAAATTGTGACCGCGCGGCTTAGAGATTTTTTCAGAAAAAGTTGTTCAGACTTCCACGGCTAATACGGTTTCCGATGAGAAAAACCGATCTGTTTCCACCGAAAAACTTTTCAGGGGATCGTTTGCAACAGTTTAGCACCATTTTTGAGTGAAATCCAAAATGTCAGATTTTTACTGAAATTGTGACCGCGCGGCTTAGGGATTTTTTCAGAAAAAGTTGTTCAGACGTCGAGGGCTAATTCTGTTTCCGATGAGAAAAACCCATCTTTTTCCACCGAAAAACCTTTCAGGGGATCGTTTGCAACAGTTTGGCACCATTTTTGAGTGAATTCCAGAACGTCAGATTTTTGCTGAAATTGTGACCGCGCGGCTTAGGGATTTTTTCAGAAAAAGTTGTTCAGACGTCGAGGGCTAATTCTGTTTCCGATGAGAAAAACCCATCTGTTTCCAACGAAAAACCTTTCAGGGTTCCTTTTGCAACAGTTTGGCACCATTTTTGAGTGAATTCCAGAACGTCAGATTTTTGCTGAAATTGTGAACGCGCGGCATAGGGATTTTTTCAGAAAAAGTTTTTCAGACGTCGAGGGCTAATTCTGTTTCTGATGAGAAAAACCCATCTGTTTCCACCGAAAAACCTTTCAGGGGATCGTTTGCAACAGTTTGGCACCATTTTTGAGTGAATTCCAAAATGGCAGATTTTTGCTGAAATTGTGACAGCGCGGCTTAGGGATTTTTTCAGAAAAAGTTGTTCAGACGTCGAGGGCTAATTCTGTTACCGATGAGAAAAACCCATCTGTTTCCACCGAAAAACCTTTCAGGGTTCCTTTTGCAACAGCTTGGCACCATTTTTGAGTGAATTCCAGAACGTCAAATTTTTGCTGAAATTGTGACCGCGCGGCTTAGGGATTTTTTCAGAAAAAGTTGTGCAGACGTTGAGGGCTAATTCTGTTTCCGATGAGAAAAACCCATCTTTTTCCACCGAAAAACCTTTCAGGGGATGGTTTGCAACAGTTTGGCACCATTTTTGAGTGAATTCCAAAATGTCAGATTTTTGCTGAAATTGTGACCGCGGGGCTTAGGGATTTTTTCAGAAAAAGTTGTTCAGACGTCGAGGGCTAATTCTGTTTCCGATGAGAAAAACCCATCTGTTTCCACCGAAAAACCTTTCAGGGGATCGTTTGCAACAGTTTGGCACCATTTTTGAGTGATTTCCAGAACGTCAGATTTTTGCTGAAATTGTGACCGCGTGGCTTAGAGATTTTTTCAGAAAAAGTTGTTCAGACTTCGAGGGCTAATACGGTTTCCGATGAGAAAAACCGATCTGTTTCCACCGAAAAACCTTTCAGGGGATCGTTTACAACAGTTTGGCACCATTTTTGAGTGAATTCCAAAATGTCAGATTTTTGCTGAAATTGTGACCGCGCGGCTTAGGGATTTTTTTAGAAAAAGTTGTTCAGACGTCGAGGGCTAATTCTGTTTCCGATGAGAAAAACCCATCTGTTTCCACCAAAAAACCTTTCAGGGTTCCTTTTGCAACAGTTTGGCACTATTTTTGAGTGAATTCCAGAACGTCAGATTTTTGCTGAAATTGTGACCGCGCGGCTTAGGGATTTTTTCAGAAAAAGTTGTTCAGACGTCGAGGGCTAATTCTGTTTCCGATGAGAAAAACCCATCTGTTTCCACCGAAAAACCTTTCAGGGGATCGTTTGCAAGAGTTTAGCACCATTTTGAAGTGAATTCCAAAATGGCAGATTTTTGCTGAAATTGTGACCGCGCGGCTTAGAGATTTTTTCAGAAAAAGTTGTTCAGACTTCCAGGGCTAATACGGTTTCCGATGAGAAAAACCGATCTGTTTCCACCGAAAAACTTTTCAGGGGATCGTTTGCAACAGTTTAGCACCATTTTTGAGTGAAATCCAAAATGTCAGATTTTTACTGAAATTGTGACCGCGCGGCTTAGGGATTTTTTCAGAAAAAGTTGTTCAGACGTCGAGGGCTAATTCTGTTTCCGATGAGAAAAACCCATCTTTTTCCACCGAAAAACCTTTCAGGGGATCGTTTGCAACAGTTTGGCACCATTTTTGAGTGAATTCCAGAACGTCAGATTTTTGCTGAAATTGTGACCGCGCGGCTTAGGGATTTTTTCAGAAAAAGTTGTTCAGACGTCGAGGGCTAATTCTGTTTCCGATGAGAAAAACCCATCTGTTTCCAACGAAAAACCTTTCAGGGTTCCTTTTGCAACAGTTTGGCACCATTTTTGAGTGAATTCCAGAACGTCAGATTTTTGCTGAAATTGTGACCGCGCGGCATAGGGATTTTTTCAGAAAAAGTTTTTCAGACGTCGAGGGCTAATTCTGTTTCTGATGAGAAAAACCCATCTGTTTCCACCGAAAAACCTTTCAGGGGATCGTTTGCAACAGTTTGGCACCATTTTTGAGTGAATTCCAAAATGGCAGATTTTTGCTGAAATTGTGACCGCGCGGCTTAGGGATTTTTTCAGAAAAAGTTGTTCAGACGTCGAGGGCTAATTCTGTTTCCGATGAGAAAAACCCATCTTTTTCCACCGAAAAACCTTTCAGGGGATCGTTTGCAACAGTTTGGCACCATTTTTGAGTGAATTCCAGAACGTCAGATTTTTGCTGCAATTGTGACCGCGCGGCTTAGGGATTTTTTCACAAAAAGTTGTTCAGACGTCGAGGGCTAATTCTGTTTCCGATGAGAAAAACCCATCTGTTTCCACCGAAAAACCTTTCAGGGGATCGTTTGCAACAGTTTGGCACCATTTTTGAGTGAATTCCACAACGTCAGATTTTTGCTGAAATTTTGACCCGCGCGGCTTAGGGATTTTTTCAGAAAAAGTTGTTCAGACGCCGAGGGCTAATTCTGTTTCCGCTGAGAAAAACCCATCTGTTTAAACCGAAAAACCTTTCAGGGGATCGTTTGCAACAGTTTGGCACCATTTTTGAGTGAATTCCAGAACGTCAGATTTTTGCTGCAATTCTGACAGCGCGGCTTAGGGATTTTTTCAGAAAAAGTTGTTCAGACGTCGAGGGCTAATTCTGTTACCGATGAGAAAAACCCATCTGTTTCCACCGAAAAACCTTTCAGGGTTCCTTTTGCAACAGCTTGGCACCATTTTTGAGTGAATTCCAGAACGTCAGATTTTTGCTAAAATTGTGACCGCGCGGCTTAGGGATTTTTTCAGGAAAAGTTGTGCAGACGTCGTGGGCTAATTCTGTTTCCGATGAGAAAAACCCATCTTTTTCACCGAAAAACCTTTCAGGGTTCCTTTTGCAACAGTTTGGCACCATTTTTGAGTGAATTCCAGAACGTCAAATTTTTGCTGAAATTGTGACCGCGCGGCTTAGGGATTTTTTCAGAAAAAGTTGTTCAGACGTCGAGGGCTAATTCTGTTTCCGATGAGAATAACCCATCTTTTTCCACCGAAAAACCTTTCAGGGGATCGTTTGCAACAGTTTGGCACCATTTTTGAGTGAATTCCAGAACGTCAGATTTTTGCTGCAATTGTGACCGCGCGGCTTAGGGATTTTTTCACAAAAAGTTGTTCAGACGTCGAGGGCTAATTCTGTTTCCGATGAGAAAAACCCATCTGTTTCCACCGAAAAACCTTTCAGGGTTCCGTTTGCAACAGTTTGGCACCATTTTTGAGTGAATTCCAGAACGTCAGATTTTTGCTGAAAATGTGACCTCGCGGCTTAGGGATTTTTTCAGAAGAAGTTGTTCAGACGTCGAGGGCTAATTCTGTTTCCGATGAGAAAAACCCATTTGTTTCCACCGAAAAACCTTTCAGGGGATCGTTTGCAACAGTTTGGCACCATTTTTGAGTGAATTCCACAACGTCAGATTTTTGCTGAAATTGTGACCCGCGCGGCTTAGGGATTTTTTCAGAAAAAGTTGTTCAGACGCCGAGGGCTAATTCTGTTTCCGCTGAGAAAAACCCATCTTTTTCCACCGAAAAACCTTTCAGGGGATCGTTTGCAACAGTTTAGCACCATTTTTGAGTGAAATCCAAAATGTCAGATTTTTACTGAAATTGTGACCGCGCGGCTTAGGGATTTTTTCAGAAAAAGTTGTTCAGACGTCGAGGGCTAATTCTGTTTCCGATGAGAAAAACCCATCTTTTTCCACCGAAAAACCTTTCAGGGGATCGTTTGCAACAGTTTGGCACCATTTTTGAGTGAATTCCAGAACGTCAGATTTTTGCTGAAATTGTGACCGCGCGGCTTAGGGATTTTTTCAGAAAAAGTTGTTCAGACGTCGAGGGCTAATTCTGTTTCCGATGAGAAAAACCCATCTGTTTCCAACGAAAAACCTTTCAGGGTTCCTTTTGCAACAGTTTGGCACCATTTTTGAGTGAATTCCAGAACGTCAGATTTTTGCTGAAATTGTGACCGCGCGGCATAGGGATTTTTTCAGAAAAAGTTTTTCAGACGTCGAGGGCTAATTCTGTTTCTGATGAGAAAAACCCATCTGTTTCCACCGAAAAACCTTTCAGGGGATCGTTTGCAACAGTTTGGCACCATTTTTGAGTGAATTCCAAAATGGCAGATTTTTGCTGAAATTGTGACCGCGCGGCTTAGGGATTTTTTCAGAAAAAGTTGTTCAGACGTCGAGGGCTAATTCTGTTTCCGATGAGAAAAACCCATCTTTTTCCACCGAAAAACCTTTCAGGGGATCGTTTGCAACAGTTTGGCACCATTTTTGAGTGAATTCCAGAACGTCAGATTTTTGCTGCAATTGTGACCGCGCGGCTTAGGGATTTTTTCACAAAAAGTTGTTCAGACGTCGAGGGCTAATTCTGTTTCCGATGAGAAAAACCCATCTGTTTCCACCGAAAAACCTTTCAGGGGATCGTTTGCAACAGTTTGGCACCATTTTTGAGTGAATTCCACAACGTCAGATTTTTGCTGAAATTTTGACCCGCGCGGCTTAGGGATTTTTTCAGAAAAAGTTGTTCAGACGCCGAGGGCTAATTCTGTTTCCGCTGAGAAAAACCCATCTGTTTAAACCGAAAAACCTTTCAGGGGATCGTTTGCAACAGTTTGGCACCATTTTTGAGTGAATTCCAGAACGTCAGATTTTTGCTGCAATTCTGACAGCGCGGCTTAGGGATTTTTTCAGAAAAAGTTGTTCAGACGTCGAGGGCTAATTCTGTTACCGATGAGAAAAACCCATCTGTTTCCACCGAAAAACCTTTCAGGGTTCCTTTTGCAACAGCTTGGCACCATTTTTGAGTGAATTCCAGAACGTCAGATTTTTGCTAAAATTGTGACCGCGCGGCTTAGGGATTTTTTCAGGAAAAGTTGTGCAGACGTCGTGGGCTAATTCTGTTTCCGATGAGAAAAACCCATCTTTTTCACCGAAAAACCTTTCAGGGTTCCTTTTGCAACAGTTTGGCACCATTTTTGAGTGAATTCCAGAACGTCAAATTTTTGCTGAAATTGTGACCGCGCGGCTTAGGGATTTTTTCAGAAAAAGTTGTTCAGACGTCGAGGGCTAATTCTGTTTCCGATGAGAATAACCCATCTTTTTCCACCGAAAAACCTTTCAGGGGATCGTTTGCAACAGTTTGGCACCATTTTTGAGTGAATTCCAGAACGTCAGATTTTTGCTGCAATTGTGACCGCGCGGCTTAGGGATTTTTTTCACAAAAAGTTGTTCAGACGTCGAGGGCTAATTCTGTTTCCGATGAGAAAAACCCATCTGTTTCCACCGAAAAACCTTTCAGGGTTCCGTTTGCAACAGTTTGGCACCATTTTTGAGTGAATTCCAGAACGTCAGATTTTTGCTGAAAATGTGACCTCGCGGCTTAGGGATTTTTTCAGAAAAAGTTGTTCAGACGTCGAGGGCTAATTCTGTTTCCGATGAGAAAAACCCATTTGTTTCCACCGAAAAACCTTTCAGGGGATCGTTTGCAACAGTTTGGCACCATTTTTGAGTGA